>NC_134476.1:17608507-17610893 GCF_964194025.1 Convolutriloba macropyga | reverse complement strand
CTTCTTCAGGTTGGTAGAAGCAAAAAAGATTTAAAATTATTTTAAAATGTGGAGACGTCGTCTCTTCAAAAAAATTCATATAACTTAAGTGAAACCAGATAGGTTCCTGACAATCTCCTGAGGGCACAAATAAAAAAAAACTAAATAAGCTAAAGGCAAAAAAGATCTCGAAAACAAAAGAACCTGTGCAATGATTCGTCAGCGTCTTCAACGAGAAATGGAAATAGATAAAACAGTCTCCAAATCACAAACAAATTAAATCCGCATGAATGAAGAAGAAATAAAACTTTCACAACATCATGTTCAGGCCGGTTCCCAGGTTGAGGTGCGCGACCCAAGCCAGCCCTGATCAGACCAACTTGGGTTACGCAGGGGGGTAAAGCGCGACCACTCCACAGAGTCTGGCATCCCTTTCTATGGCCTGGATTGTCTGATGAGGACCCCATCCAGAGTTTGCATGGTCAGATCAGTGCACTACTTAAGGTCTGGACAGTCTGAACAGAGCCCCGCCTAGAGTCTGGATAGTCTAATCAGAGCATCGTCTAGGATCTGGGTAATTTTGTGGTATTATTTGGATAGTCTGAACAGAGCTCTTTCTAGAGTGAGTACGGTTTGATCAGAAACTTTCCCAGAGTCTTGAAAGTCTAATCAGAACCAAGAGTTCCAGCCTGAAAATACAGCCACTCCCCCGAAAAAAGAAGATATAGTTAAACCCCGCGGGACTGTTTTTTGAAGAGCATTCGCAATTTTTACGTGATGAATATCAAAAACCATGCCAAAGACGAAATTGTGCTTTTTGTTGTTTAACTGAAGAGATTTTTTGTTTCAAACTAATATTTTCTACTGAAAAATTCAAAAACCATATCCAAGAAATGACGTATATATTTCTAAGGAAATATATATTATACTAATGATTACTGCAACTTCAACAGTTAAAAGTGTCAGTCAGGGTACCTCCAGTGGGCGACCGAAGTGGGTCTGGCACCCCCAGTGCTCATGGTAAACCCACGTTTTGAAAAAAGACAAAGCCAATGTCATCCATTATTGTCCCATAAAAACATTTTCCATAGTATTAAATACCACTTAACAATTTTAAGGGGACCGCTAGACAACCGTCAATATGGCTTCTATCAAAATCATTGGGCAGCTCAGCAGTTTGCGGGACTAACTCAACGAAATATACATCAAATTGGAACAGTTCATAGACATTAGCTACAGCTTCGCCATTTGGCTCAACACATGTTTGTGTTAAAACTGAGTTTTTTGAACATTGATGCCACACTATTTCAACTTGTTTGGAGCAGTCATAGTGGAAGAGAGCAAGGGCAATGTGAAAACCATGAGTCCAGCTTATTACCTATCACCACTGTTTTCTGTCCCCGAAACTCAAGTCGTAGCTTTAAAAAAATGGCGGCTGATATAAAATTCTATTGAAATTTCACAGTAGAGATTTCCTACCAGAAAATTATTTAAGCTCTTGCACGCATTTAGTTTTGTCATTTAGAGATTTATACTTTATGTGTGTTTCAAGTCAGTTCACTTTCATCGGAAAAATTTCACTCTTCTTTGTGTTCACTTTTTTATTTGTCTTCATTGGACGAATAAATGAATTCGGTTTGCGAAAGTGCTTGTTTTTGATCGAGAATCAAGTTCACAAATGATTGAAGGAGACTTTGAATTGTAATCGGTTTTAGACAACCGGTTGAGTAATTTTTTATGCACTTCTTTTAAAAATAAATTGAAAAAAATCTTTCAAGTCCAGATTAAGTTAAATACGTCCATGTATAGAATTAACATGAGTACTGACCGATAAATTTGGATTGGGACAATTTCATCTGTGTTGTCTTCTTAAATCATTCTTTCATCATGTATTGTTGAAGTGTAAATCATTACCAATTTACCTGCTAGGTAAATTCGTAAGTTTACAGCTATTTATTACCTCAGCAGTATCTATTCAATAAGCTAGCATATGACAATCAGCTATCCCTATATGATGACATAGTGTATTTTTCTCTCACTTTCTGTCTCTCCTTTTGTCTCTCGCTCTCTCTCTCTCTCTCTCTCTCTCTCTCTCTCTCTTATGTTCTTGGTTAATGTGATTATTATTCGCCAGAAATATAAACTGCGTTACGGTTAAGCTTTAAAATCATTTAAAATATAGGTAACAAAAATTACAAAGGTTTCCTTGCAGAAATAACGCTGGAGTATGGACAACCTCAAGTCTATTAACAAAGTGAAAAATAAGATCTCATGCATCATAAGCAAAACTAAGAAGACCAAGAAGCAGTGTCCTGAACAGCTACTTATCAAAAATTATCTAGAAGTTGTTATCTCATTCTATACATTTCTGAACAAAATTGAACGAGAAGTATCAATAAAGTGTTCA
>NC_134476.1:17563507-17601007 GCF_964194025.1 Convolutriloba macropyga | reverse complement strand
TCGTAAAGCGTAGAAGTGTGTTCGTGTGTTCGTAAAGCCGGTCGCGGTACCAAAAATATAGATGAAAACACACTATCGTAATCTATATTCAAGATATAGCGCGTCTATATGTATACAACGTAACTGTATAAGATCAACGTTCAAAGGCAAAAGCATCGTTTACTTGGAGGCAAATCTAGCTTGGTCTTTTTAGCAGGTCTTAGTCTAGGTCACCGATTTAAACTAATCTGTTCAAAAAACCGAATTTGTTAGGCTAAGCGATCAGTTTTGAGCCATTTTGGAAGTTATTCTTAGTGGGAAATCGGCCTTTATATTTCTCAGAAATAATACATATGTTGCATTTAGAACGGAAAATCTAAGCGAAAGTTTTGATATAATACGCACAAAAATTCTCTATCTAGTGATATAATTTATTCAATTCAATTTACTCGGTAACATCCTCCGGTCCGGAAGAAAATGTTGGGAGGATTGGTACAAGCTTAACGAGTGGGTGGACGAGCGATCCGGCTGACGTGCGTAAGACGGCGGAGCGGGCGACGCTGTCGGAGCCATACCGAAGTTCTTCAATCCGAGCAGTTGGATAGTAACCCCTAGGGTTGCTTTCTTCAACTATCCAAACTAAATCACCGACCTTGAGGTGCTGCTCGGCAGGCGTCTGCCACTTAGATCTACGGTTCAGTGCAGGTACATACTCCTTGAGCCAACGTGCCCAAATTGCGTTGGCGTATGACTGTGCACGGGCGTACCGCTTACGATGATCAAACTCGTCGACGCCAACGATGGACGGAATTCTGGTTGCTTGGTTACCGAGTAGAAAATGAGTAGGTGTTATTGCGCCTAGGTCGGACGGGTCGGCGCTTACGGGCGTTAAGGGACGTGAGTTTAGTGCGTATTCGACCAGACAAAAAGTAGTGTTCAACACCTCATCTGTGAGGCGACGCGTACCGAGGATAGTGTACAATACTCTTTCAAAACTACGAACTAACCTCTCCCAGATGCCACCTTGGTGTGGCGCACTGGGTGGATTGAACCTCCACTTAATGCCCTTATGTGCAAGTTCGGCAGCGATATTAAGCGTATTCCATTTTTCCACACATTCACGGAGCTCTTTCTCCGCTCCAATGAAGTTCGTACCATTATCCGACCAAATCATAGCAGGAGTACCCCGACGGGAGACGAACCGCTCAACTCCCATTACACAGGATCTGGTGTCCATGGACGGTACAACTTCAACATGGACAGCACGAGTAGTGAGACAAGTGAAGAGAAATCCCCACCTCTTCTCGGTAGTCCGACGAACTGTGACGTAGAATGGGCCGAAGTAATCAACCCCGGTGTTGGTAAAGGGAGGAGACTGGTATGCGAGTCTCTCCTTTGGGAGGTCTGCCATGATAGGTTGAATGGTTGCTGCACGGAACTTTCTACACAAGACGCAGTTTGATTTGATGGAACGCAATGTGGAGCGTAGTTTTAGGATGGCATAACGGTCTTGTACCTTTGACCTTAAGTAATCGATGCCCTGATGATGGTTCTTCAAATGAGTATGCCGCAGAAACATTTTAACAAAAGTATGACGCGCATACAGCACGATAGGATGCTTAGTGTCAAAGTCAATTTCCACTAGCCGTCGGAGTCGACCAGAGGAACGGATGAGACCCTGAGGTCCAATAAACGGAGTAAACTGAGCAATGCGGCTGCTCTTCTTAACGGATTTGTTGTCAAGAAGATCCTTTCTTTCAGTATTAAAGGACTCTCCTTGAACCAAGTACTGGAGATGACGCTCGGCTTCGTCAAGCTCAACAGGGTCGGCTATGCTGCCGTCTACGGTACGGTAACTTTCATGAGATGGTAAAAGACGGAGCACATATGCGGTGACACGAAGTAAGTTTTGATAAGAACTGAACTTATCAAACGGGATTAGATTGATGCTTTGTTCCTTAGGGGGCTTGGTTACGGATGCGGCTAAAGATGAGATGGAGTCATCATCTTGTTCCTTGGTTACAGCGCCGAGCTTGATGTTATCAACGACGTCAGTATTTGGAACAAAAGGGAATTGCTTAGTTCTCAAGAAGTCAGGACCCCTCACCCAGCTACTTGATTGCAAAACTTCAGCGGACATGCCACGCGTGCCAGCATCTGCCGGATTATCACAAGTGGCGACGTGGTTCCATTGGTCAACGCTGGTGTTCTCCAGGATTTCACTAACACGATTTGCAATGAAGATGGGGTGTTTGTTTGTTGAGTTTATCCACTGCAAGACGATTGTACTATCTGTCCACATAAAGACTTTGTCCACAGTAACCGTTAATGCTCGACAGATTTCCCTTTTTAAACGGGCAGCGAGGAGAGCGGCTTGTAATTCCAACTTAGGAACTGTCATTACCTTCATAGGTGCAACACGGGCCTTGCCCAGGACGAACGCCAGCTCTGTTATAATTTTCCCGGAGGTGCAAGTTACTTGAGCCCGAAGAAATCCTACTGCACTGAATACTTCTTGCGAGCTATCACCAAACATGTGGAGTTCAAGATGTTGGAATGGTCCTGAAAAGTAACTTCTCGGTAAAGTGATCTCAGCTAACCGCGGCAGTTCAACACACCAGGCAAGGAATCTGTCAACTTTGTCTTTAGGTAACTCGTCATCCCAACTTTGTCCATTGACACGCCAAATGTCTTTCAAGATTAACCGAGCACCAACAGTGAACGGTGCGTCAAGACCAATTGGGTCGTAGACCTTTGACACAAGACTTAGGACCAAGCGCTGTGTTAAACTTTTCGTGATGGTGCTGTTAGTACCCCTGCTCACAACCAGAGTATCGTTGTTGTGATCCCACTTAAGCCCAAGCACGTGCATTGATTCCTCCTTGGATGAAACGATGACCTTCGGTTCAGTTGATTGAGCAGACCCATCAATTCGGTCAGCCAGATCTGGTACATTGCTTACAAACTTAGTAAGCTTGAACCCACCTAGATGGAGAAGATGTACCAATTCCTTCGACCTAATGAGGGCCCTCTCAGGGGATTCCACAGAGTCCAAGTAATCGTCCAAGTAGAAGTTCTCAAGGACGGCTTTCGCAGCTTCTGGGTACTCCTTATCATTATCGCGTGCCGTGCGCTGAAGTGCGTAGTTGGCGCAGGTGGGAGAATCTTTTGCCCCAAAGATATGGCGTGTATACTGGTGTACCACAACATTTGATGTGGGGTCCTCCCGCCACAAAAAGCGCAATGATGGTTGATCACATGGCAACACTCCAACTTGGAGGAACATTCCCTCGATGTCGGCGGATACGGCAAATGGATGTTGTCTGAACCGTAGAAGTACATAGATTAGGTTTTGCAGTAGGTCAGGTCCGGTGAGTAATGACCTATTAAGAGATGCGCCATGGAATTTTGCTGCTCCGTTTAGTACCCTACGAACCTTGCCCGGCTTGTTCGGGTTAACAACCGGATGGTGTGGTAGGTACCACTCTCGTTCCGAGCGACTTTCCACCTTATGAACATCTTTGACCCTTACTACGTAGCCTTTGTCTAAGTCCTCTTTGATGGTATTCGAGTACTTTTCCCTTAAAGTCTGGTCTTTCGTAAGCCGCTTTTCCAAAGATTTTAATTGAACAAGTGCTGAGAAGTAATTGTTGGGGAGTTCGATGTTATCTTCAGCCCATAGCATTCCTACATCGTACCTTTTTTCATTATGCACGGTGGTGTTTTCAAGAATTTCATGCGCACGCGCATCCGAGGCGGATCGTGGGTCTACTTGCTTAAGTGCGCCGTACGACTCCATGTCGTACCAAGATTTTACCTGGCTCGCGAGTTCAAAATCCTGCTCCATATTAGCTTTGAAACAAGTCGAGACTAAACCTGAAGACGACGGTAGAGGGCCGCTTAGAACCCAACCTATGGGCAAGCGAACAGCGAAGGGCGAGGACTTCTCGTCGGCAGCGAAGTACTCTAAAGGGCGGATTGCATGATACACATCCTGTCCAAGTATCATCTCGATGTTTCCATAGCAATATGTAACTGGGTCTAGGACTGCTAGGTGCGGGTATGTTTCCTGAAGTGCTTTAATGTTGATGACATCGGCGCCTACATTTAAATCTTCCTTTACGTAAGGGCTTACTTTAAATGGCTCAAATGCTTGGTTGTCGCGTGGTGTTACAATTAGTTCAAGTAACTTAGTGTCTACAACGCCCTCGGTATTTATACCCTTGACTGTTAGTTTCAATGCTGTACCGTGCAAACCAAGTCTATTCGCAAGATCATTGGACACCCAAGAGTTACTGCAAGCGGTATCACACAAAACTAAAGCCGTGGTATCTTTACCGGAGGAGCTCCTCAACTGTAATTCAGTCACCTGAAGGAGGCCTTTCACATTACTTACAGATGACAAAGTAGTGGTCTTACTCGATGATTGGACACTAGAAAGTTTACTTTGATTTGCGCCGGCATTAGAAATACTATTGTTATTGTTTGAAGGGGATTTTGATGGATAAACCCTCTCAGCTCCATGGAGAAGTGTATTATGGGAGCTGTTACATCCGTCTTTCCTGCATTTCCTGGGATTTGGGCATTGCCTAAACATATGCTTTTCTCTCAAACATGAGAAACACAGTTTTGCTTCCGCCACTACCTTTGCTCGCTGAGTGGGAGACTTTTTTTTAAATACCCTACACTCCCAGATATGATGATTGCCTTTACACGCGATGCAGCGAGGGGTTGCAAGCGTTGCCGATGTTGAGGCTGGTCTCTGAGTGCCCTTAGTTTGTGTATTAGCAGCAAAAGTTCTTGAGGCAACTTTGGTCTTTACTACTGAGTTGGTGTTATCCTCAGTTCTTGCCTTCGATGAAGTTTGTTTCATTAAATTGTGTGCCTCGGCCTTCTCCTTCAACCAATCGTTGAAGTCAAGGAGTGTTGGTTTTACCCAATGTTTCTTCACTGTGAAGAGTGACCAAGACTCTTTCAGAATGGGCGGCAATTTTTGCACAGCCGTGTTGAGAAGTGAGGCGCTCTTAAGGTCTGCGTCATATGAAAGTGATTTAAAGACCCCAACAAGACTTGAAATTGTTGCAGAATAGTTTATGATGTTATCACTATTGTGCATCTTTAGTGGTGGAAAAGAGCTGAGTTTTTCTAAGTGTGCACTGACTACTGCCTGTGGTTGGCCAAATTTACGTTCGAGTGTCTTAAGTGCGTCCTTATACATTACACCACAGTATGCGAACTCAGCGATGGCGATTTTAGCTTTTCCAGTTACAAGCGTTTTTAAGTATGTTAACTTGACATCATCAGTCAAGGACTGTGCGTCTATGGCGCTTTTAAATTGTCCGAACCATTCGTGCCACTGCAGTGGATCACCATTGTACTGTGACAATTTCCACTCGGGCAGTGGATCGTTCTTCTAACAAGTAATTGCCTCCGCCAACTGCTTTATCAAATCCGCAGAGTCCAAAGAAGGAGCCGAAGGTGTGGGATGCGGCGGTCCACTCCAACACAACGAGTTCGGAACGGTAGCTCCATACGTTGAAGGAATGATCGGAGTGACAAAGGTGGGGGCGGTACCTGTGGAAGAACTAAATGGATTGGCTTGCATGAAGTCTGATGTTACGTAATTTTGAGCGCCTGCTGCTGCTTGTGCATGAGGGGAGCGGTGCGATGTAGATATATGAGGGTTGATTAACGGGGCCGGTTGTACGGTGTATAAATTTGCAGATGTACGTACAAGTGGTAATGCATTAGGTGGGACTGCTGCCGGAAAACGCCAGACATTTGGATCTGGAGGAACAGGAGGTGCGTGGGTTATGGGCACAAAGTTTTGGGGCTGAAAACTCTTTTGTGGAGGTGGTGAATGAATTAATTGAGGTACAAAAACGTTTGCGGAGGAAATGATTGGTGCAGGCGGAGAATGGGGTAACCGATTGACATTATTCGCCACGGGGTTAGTGGCGTGTAGTGGAAGTGCTTGTGGCGGCGAAGGAGGAAAGCGGAATGCTGGTGGGATTAACGGGAAATGCGGTGGTGCGGGGTTTAGAACGAGGGATGGGGGGGCTGGCACATTTATGTGTGCTTGTTGCGGATTAAGTGCTAGCGGGGCATTAACGAGTGTATTTAAAGGTGGTGAACGCGGAGGGCTGACTAAATTCAACTGTCCCGGCATGCTCGACCTGCGAGGGAATTGATGATCTAACTGCAAACCATCGAAGTGCATTGTTGCTTGAGACAGTTGTCGGGCTGCGTTTGGGGCGTTTACTTGAGTTTGCATACCAAAATTTACTGGTGATGGAGGCCTATATTGAGGCTGTTGCTGCTCTTGCATGATGTTGTTTGCAACATGCGCATCATTGGTTACATTGGTTCTACTACTTGGTTCTTGGACAGGGAGGTTGATGTTGGCCTCAACTTGACTATGTGTATTGAGATTGAAGTGTGAGTTTGGAAGTTGAGCTGAAGAAGGTCGTTGGACAATTGCTTGGTTGGATTGGGCGATGGAACCAGAAAAGTGCAAACTCGGTTCGTTTGCAACATCTGCCATGTTCCCTGCCGGTGACGAATTAATCCAATCTTGAACAAGTTTCTTGCTCTTGACTGATATTCTCTCCGTAAAGAGCCCACTCATTTTGCCTGTACCAGATCCGTTTGCTGATGATTTTGTCATCAACTCAATTTCTTCAAGTGCTGCAGCAGCTACTTCCTTGCGATGATCCTCCTCAAGCTGCTCAATTTCCAATTCTCGCAATTTCGTTTGTTTTTCAATTTCGAGACGCTGTCTAGCAATGCGAAGCTTTGCTTCATGTTATTTCTCAAGTTCCTCCCTTTTGAGTCTTGATAGTTCTATGTCTCGTTGACGCTGACTTGATCTTTTTGAGGAAGTCATATGTGAACTTGGTTTTGAATGGTGAGAGGTATACTGCTCTGCTGTCTCTTTGTCATGGACCGAATTGATATACCCTCGAGCAGCAGCAATGAACTCATCAGTTTTCTTTGTTACAGTCTCTAACCATTTTTCAAGGTTCTTACAGGCAGCATTTGGATTTTCAGTCTTTTGTGCCAGATCAAAGAGCTCTTCATTTTTATCAACTACTCTAATAAAAGCGTCTTTGCACTTCACAAGCAGACGTTCGATCTTAACTTTCCTATCTTGCTTATCCACAGCATTGTTAATTTCACCATAGATGTTGTTAAGTTCAGCCTCTAATTTTGCCCTCGCACTATAAAGTTTGTTGAATTTGTCCTGCAAAGTTGTCATGATCTTAAGAAAAACAGGAACCACAAGTTTAATATGGTACTAATATAAAGTACACACACATGCAACAGCACAACACAAAGGAGTTATACCGAACCCTAGTGTGACGGTTTGGCTAGCAAACCGCTAAAGAGCAAAGATGTTTGTCGAGTACAATAGTACCCGGCGAAAGAAAGAAAGAACGGTGCGCAGGAAGCGCGAAAAGGGGCAGAACGGGAGACGGGACGGGCGGGAAGAGACGCCTAAACGGGAAAATGGCACGGGCGGGGCGGGAGCGTCGGGCGGATGGCGCGCGACGAAACGGGAAAACGGCACGGGCGGGGCGGAAACGTCGGCGGATGGCGCACGACGAAACGGGAAAACGGCACGGGCGGGGCGGAAACGTCGGGCGGATGGCGCACGACGAAACGGGAAAACGGTACGGAGGAGAAGGGAACGTCGAGCGGGTAGCGCGCGACGGGACGGAAAGCCGGGATAGCACGGGAGGGAGACTGTAAACCACAAGCGAGGAGGCAGGAAGATCAATGCTAGCAGACCACAGCAACGAACTCAACCAAACAAACTAGCCGTAACTCCAGAATAAACTCAAGTCACACCCTAGAAAAACGGAGAGAAGCTACTGTCAGGTAACCGAGCACAAAACATTATGGGGCTTTATCTACGGCATCAAAACCTCAGAGATGAAACAGTTTACGGCAACGATGTAGTATAAACAAAAATCGAAAAGGTCAGGAAATTTACTAGCCGTAACTCCAGAACAAACTTAAGTCACACCCTAGCCAACCACCATACCCAGACAACAAAAGTGCATACTACAAAAATTAATAAAGCTATAACACATTGCTAGCAAACAAGTGTGGTGAAAGTCACGAAACAAACCAGCCGTAACTCCAGAATGAACTTAAGTCACACCCTAGCAAGGAACGAGACTAAACAACAAACCAGCATACTAGCAGAACGAAATTTTACTACAGGAAAACTCAACATACTGCATCATACAACAAATAAACGAGGGATAGAAGGAAGCAAAGTGACACGGAAACAAAAGGACGTAAGCGGAAAATGAAACCAGATAACCTGCGGAAAACGGACGGTAGTGAAAAACTTGAAGAATGGGGAGAGCGAAACGTTTAGTAAAGCGCTATCGGAGAGAACCAACCAAAAACTAACCCGTAACCCGTGAGTTAACTAAGTCACACCGCCAGTCAGCGGGTAGACTCCCACAACAGCGCAAGACTAAGTGACATTCAGGTTATCAAAGGCTTGTGTGAGTTCCGCCTCCCCGAAAGCATGACGGGTGCGAAGCGTTTTACGACGGCGCTTTGAAAGTTTCTTCGGTCGGGAGCGTGTTATCAAGGACCGGAGGTTGTTCTTATGAGCTAAGACTATAGTGAGTGTTTTCAGCTCAAGCGCAGGCCTTTGGTGTAATGCTCTGTACTCATTAAGTAAACTAAGATCTTTCTGTTTACGTTTAGACACAATGTCTTTCACTAAATGGATGGTAACTAGAGTACTACGCTTGAGCTGATTGTAAATATCAGGAGTTCCCTCTCTGGGGCAATACACTATAGCTTCTATGCGCTCCTGATACTTTTCAAGCACTTCAATAAGCTGCGAAGGTGTTAAAGGCTTATTGTTATTACTGCGATGACGGGACAATGAATTGTTCACCACATCATGCCATATAACTAGCCTCTTTTTATCACGGAAGAAGTGACTCAATTGAAATTGCGCGGTTTTTCGGACTTTCAAAGCGTTAGGATTTAAACTCAGACCCGGTAATGCGTAAATTCCTTTTTTATAATGGTCTTGTAACGCTTGAGGCAAGGTTTTTTTGGCGTGATGCAGTGAACTTGCAGCTAATATTAAAACCATATAATGTTTTGTACAACATAATTGACTTGAGCTTTGCTCAAACTCCGAACCTTGATGTTAAAGGCACGATTTTCACGAGTTACCAAGAATAAGCGCTTATTTGCAGATATATTCAGTTATCTGATTCTTTTTTTTTTCTCCAAAATTTGAAAATCTTGACCAAACTCTTAATTCTACCCTTTTTTTATACAAATGTTCGATCCTCCATCTATCAACACTCTATATAAATTTTTTGCAAAGTTTTATCAAGTTTGGTCAATTTTTTCAAACTTTTGTTTTTTGCTTCGCTGAGTTTATTTCGTATAAGACTTTACCCGTACCAATTACTAGTATTTAACCCGATTTGGTCAATTCCAAAATTTAGACCAAAAATTTTCAAATTCGATGTTTTTCAACTCAAAAATTATAAGGGGTAGGTTACTGGTGACCAGGGGAATTGAAATTACCGGATTATAGGAAATGAAACCGAAAAAAATTGAGGGGGGTTACTAGATTTGCCGGTTTCTATAATATTAATTTACTGCTTCAAGAAGAAATAAAAATGAGTTTGGATGGTTCGTACAGTTATTTTTTCGGAAGTGTAGTCAAATGTCAGCTTCTGATTCTATTTGTAAAATTTTCCAATTCCAACCATCATCTGCATCTGAGAGCTCTGTTTTGTGGATTGTACTGCTAAACAAAAAGAAATGGTCCGGTAGGGGATCGAACTCTAGTGCCTCGGTTATATCTCTGAAGTTGGTTATGAAGCAGTGATCTCTAATGCTCTTCGCATCAACGTAGGTCAACGTCTTGGAAGAGATCAGTTCCCGTTCTTTGAACTTTTGCACTGAGAAATTATATTCGCCGTTGAGCCAGTTCTCGACAGAAGACGACGATGAAAGTTGATCCAATGTAGCACTGTAGAGGTCAGTCGCAGAAGGAGAAACTGAACTCACCACCGGGAATTCGTGTCCAGGTGGTTCATCATTGCAATGGGAGGAGGCGGAGGCATCGTTGTTGTTATGGTTTGAAAGCAGCAGTTGTTGAGAATGTCCAGGATTCGAAGCTAGCTCTCGCTCGCGTCGCACTTTAGATCTAACATTCCGAATCACAATCTTGAAGTAGAAGAGTGTTCGTAAAGCGTAGAAGTGTGTTCGTGTGTTCGTAAAGCCGGTCGCGGTACCAAAAATATAGATGAAAACACACTATCGTAATCTATATTCAAGATATAGCGCGTCTATATGTATACAACGTAACTGTATAAGATCAACGTTCAAAGGCAAAAGCATCGTTTACTTGGAGGCAAATCTAGCTTGATCTTTTTAGCAGGTCTTAGTCTAGGTCACCGATTTAAACTAATCTGTTCAAAAAACCGAATTTGTTAGGCTAAGCGATCAGTTTTGAGCCATTTTGGAAGTTATTCTTAGTGGGAAATCGGCCTTTATATTTCTCAGAAATAATACATATGTTGCATTTAGAACGGAAAATCTAAGCGAAAGTTTTGATATAATACGCACAAAAATTCTCTATCTAGTGATATAATTTATTCAATTCAATTTACTCGGTAACATCCTCCGGTCCGGAAGAAAATGTTGGGAGGATTGGTACAAGCTTAACGAGTGGGTGGACGAGCGATCCGGCTGACGTGCGTAAGACGGCGGAGCGGGCGACGCTGTCGGAGCCATACCGAAGTTCTTCAATCCGAGCAGTTGGATAGTAACCCCTAGGGTTGCTTTCTTCAACTATCCAAACTAAATCACCGACCTTGAGGTGCTGCTCGGCAGGCGTCTGCCACTTAGATCTACGGTTCAGTGCAGGTACATACTCCTTGAGCCAACGTGCCCAAATTGCGTTGGCGTATGACTGTGCACGGGCGTACCGCTTACGATGATCAAACTCGTCGACGCCAACGATGGACGGAATTCTGGTTGCTTGGTTACCGAGTAGAAAATGAGTAGGTGTTATTGCGCCTAGGTCGGACGGGTCGGCGCTTACGGGCGTTAAGGGACGTGAGTTTAGTGCGTATTCGACCAGACAAAAAGTAGTGTTCAACACCTCATCTGTGAGGCGACGCGTACCGAGGATAGTGTACAATACTCTTTCAAAACTACGAACTAACCTCTCCCAGATGCCACCTTGGTGTGGCGCACTGGGTGGATTGAACCTCCACTTAATGCCCTTATGTGCAAGTTCGGCAGCGATATTAAGCGTATTCCATTTTTCCACACATTCACGGAGCTCTTTCTCCGCTCCAATGAAGTTCGTACCATTATCCGACCAAATCATAGCAGGAGTACCCCGACGGGAGACGAACCGCTCAACTCCCATTACACAGGATCTGGTGTCCATGGACGGTACAACTTCAACATGGACAGCACGAGTAGTGAGACAAGTGAAGAGAAATCCCCACCTCTTCTCGGTAGTCCGACGAACTGTGACGTAGAATGGGCCGAAGTAATCAACCCCGGTGTTGGTAAAGGGAGGAGACTGGTATGCGAGTCTCTCCTTTGGGAGGTCTGCCATGATAGGTTGAATGGTTGCTGCACGGAACTTTCTACACAAGACGCAGTTTGATTTGATGGAACGCAATGTGGAGCGTAGTTTTAGGATGGCATAACGGTCTTGTACCTTTGACCTTAAGTAATCGATGCCCTGATGATGGTTCTTCAAATGAGTATGCCGCAGAAACATTTTAACAAAAGTATGACGCGCATACAGCACGATAGGATGCTTAGTGTCAAAGTCAATTTCCACTAGCCGTCGGAGTCGACCAGAGGAACGGATGAGACCCTGAGGTCCAATAAACGGAGTAAACTGAGCAATGCGGCTGCTCTTCTTAACGGATTTGTTGTCAAGAAGATCCTTTCTTTCAGTATTAAAGGACTCTCCTTGAACCAAGTACTGGAGATGACGCTCGGCTTCGTCAAGCTCAACAGGGTCGGCTATGCTGCCGTCTACGGTACGGTAACTTTCATGAGATGGTAAAAGACGGAGCACATATGCGGTGACACGAAGTAAGTTTTGATAAGAACTGAACTTATCAAACGGGATTAGATTGATGCTTTGTTCCTTAGGGGGCTTGGTTACGGATGCGGCTAAAGATGAGATGGAGTCATCATCTTGTTCCTTGGTTACAGCGCCGAGCTTGATGTTATCAACGACGTCAGTATTTGGAACAAAAGGGAATTGCTTAGTTCTCAAGAAGTCAGGACCCCTCACCCAGCTACTTGATTGCAAAACTTCAGCGGACATGCCACGCGTGCCAGCATCTGCCGGATTATCACAAGTGGCGACGTGGTTCCATTGGTCAACGCTGGTGTTCTCCAGGATTTCACTAACACGATTTGCAATGAAGATGGGGTGTTTGTTTGTTGAGTTTATCCACTGCAAGACGATTGTACTATCTGTCCACATAAAGACTTTGTCCACAGTAACCGTTAATGCTCGACAGATTTCCCTTTTTAAACGGGCAGCGAGGAGAGCGGCTTGTAATTCCAACTTAGGAACTGTCATTACCTTCATAGGTGCAACACGGGCCTTGACCAGGACGAACGCCAGCTCTGTTATAATTTTCCCGGAGGTGCAAGTTACTTGAGCCCGAAGAAATCCTACTGCACTGAATACTTCTTGCGAGCTATCACCAAACATGTGGAGTTCAAGATGTTGGAATGGTCCTGAAAAGTAACTTCTCGGTAAAGTGATCTCAGCTAACCGCGGCAGTTCAACACACCAGGCAAGGAATCTGTCAACTTTGTCTTTAGGTAACTCGTCATCCCAACTTTGTCCATTGACACGCCAAATGTCTTTCAAGATTAACCGAGCACCAACAGTGAACGGTGCGTCAAGACCAATTGGGTCGTAGACCTTTGACACAAGACTTAGGACCAAGCGCTGTGTTAAACTTTTCGTGATGGTGCTGTTAGTACCCCTGCTCACAACCAGAGTATCGTTGTTGTGATCCCACTTAAGCCCAAGCACGTGCATTGATTCCTCCTTGGATGAAACGATGACCTTCGGTTCAGTTGATTGAGCAGACCCATCAATTCGGTCAGCCAGATCTGGTACATTGCTTACAAACTTAGTAAGCTTGAACCCACCTAGATGGAGAAGATGTACCAATTCCTTCGACCTAATGAGGGCCCTCTCAGGGGATTCCACAGAGTCCAAGTAATCGTCCAAGTAGAAGTTCTCAAGGACGGCTTTCGCAGCTTCTGGGTACTCCTTATCATTATCGCGTGCCGTGCGCTGAAGTGCGTAGTTGGCGCAGGTGGGAGAATCTTTTGCCCCAAAGATATGGCGTGTATACTGGTGTACCACAACATTTGATGTGGGGTCCTCCCGCCACAAAAAGCGCAATGATGGTTGATCACATGGCAACACTCCAACTTGGAGGAACATTCCCTCGATGTCGGCGGATACGGCAAATGGATGTTGTCTGAACCGTAGAAGTACATAGATTAGGTTTTGCAGTAGGTCAGGTCCGGTGAGTAATGACCTATTAAGAGATGCGCCATGGAATTTTGCTGCTCCGTTTAGTACCCTACGAACCTTGCCCGGCTTGTTCGGGTTAACAACCGGATGGTGTGGTAGGTACCACTCTCGTTCCGAGCGACTTTCCACCTTATGAACATCTTTGACCCTTACTACGTAGCCTTTGTCTAAGTCCTCTTTGATGGTATTCGAGTACTTTTCCCTTAAAGTCTGGTCTTTCGTAAGCCGCTTTTCCAAAGATTTTAATTGAACAAGTGCTGAGAAGTAATTGTTGGGGAGTTCGATGTTATCTTCAGCCCATAGCATTCCTACATCGTACCTTTTTTCATTATGCACGGTGGTGTTTTCAAGAATTTCATGCGCACGCGCATCCGAGGCGGATCGTGGGTCTACTTGCTTAAGTGCGCCGTACGACTCCATGTCGTACCAAGATTTTACCTGGCTCGCGAGTTCAAAATCCTGCTCCATATTAGCTTTGAAACAAGTCGAGACTAAACCTGAAGACGACGGTAGAGGGCCGCTTAGAACCCAACCTATGGGCAAGCGAACAGCGAAGGGCGAGGACTTCTCGTCGGCAGCGAAGTACTCTAAAGGGCGGATTGCATGATACACATCCTGTCCAAGTATCATCTCGATGTTTCCATAGCAATATGTAACTGGGTCTAGGACTGCTAGGTGCGGGTATGTTTCCTGAAGTGCTTTAATGTTGATGACATCGGCGCCTACATTTAAATCTTCCTTTACGTAAGGGCTTACTTTAAATGGCTCAAATGCTTGGTTGTCGCGTGGTGTTACAATTAGTTCAAGTAACTTAGTGTCTACAACGCCCTCGGTATTTATACCCTTGACTGTTAGTTTCAATGCTGTACCGTGCAAACCAAGTCTATTCGCAAGATCATTGGACACCCAAGAGTTACTGCAAGCGGTATCACACAAAACTAAAGCCGTGGTATCTTTACCGGAGGAGCTCCTCAACTGTAATTCAGTCACCTGAAGGAGGCCTTTCACATTACTTACAGATGACAAAGTAGTGGTCTTACTCGATGATTGGACACTAGAAAGTTTACTTTGATTTGCGCCGGCATTAGAAATACTATTGTTATTGTTTGAAGGGGATTTTGATGGATAAACCCTCTCAGCTCCATGGAGAAGTGTATTATGGGAGCTGTTACATCCGTCTTTCCTGCATTTCCTGGGATTTGGGCATTGCCTAAACATATGCTTTTCTCTCAAACATGAGAAACACAGTTTTGCTTCCGCCACTACCTTTGCTCGCTGAGTGGGAGACTTTTTTTTAAATACCCTACACTCCCAGATATGATGATTGCCTTTACACGCGATGCAGCGAGGGGTTGCAAGCGTTGCCGATGTTGAGGCTGGTCTCTGAGTGCCCTTAGTTTGTGTATTAGCAGCAAAAGTTCTTGAGGCAACTTTGGTCTTTACTACTGAGTTGGTGTTATCCTCAGTTCTTGCCTTCGATGAAGTTTGTTTCATTAAATTGTGTGCCTCGGCCTTCTCCTTCAACCAATCGTTGAAGTCAAGGAGTGTTGGTTTTACCCAATGTTTCTTCACTGTGAAGAGTGACCAAGACTCTTTCAGAATGGGCGGCAATTTTTGCACAGCCGTGTTGAGAAGTGAGGCGCTCTTAAGGTCTGCGTCATATGAAAGTGATTTAAAGACCCCAACAAGACTTGAAATTGTTGCAGAATAGTTTATGATGTTATCACTATTGTGCATCTTTAGTGGTGGAAAAGAGCTGAGTTTTTCTAAGTGTGCACTGACTACTGCCTGTGGTTGGCCAAATTTACGTTCGAGTGTCTTAAGTGCGTCCTTATACATTACACCACAGTATGCGAACTCAGCGATGGCGATTTTAGCTTTTCCAGTTACAAGCGTTTTTAAGTATGTTAACTTGACATCATCAGTCAAGGACTGTGCGTCTATGGCGCTTTTAAATTGTCCGAACCATTCGTGCCACTGCAGTGGATCACCATTGTACTGTGACAATTTCCACTCGGGCAGTGGATCGTTCTTCTAACAAGTAATTGCCTCCGCCAACTGCTTTATCAAATCCGCAGAGTCCAAAGAAGGAGCCGAAGGTGTGGGATGCGGCGGTCCACTCCAACACAACGAGTTCGGAACGGTAGCTCCATACGTTGAAGGAATGATCGGAGTGACAAAGGTGGGGGCGGTACCTGTGGAAGAACTAAATGGATTGGCTTGCATGAAGTCTGATGTTACGTAATTTTGAGCGCCTGCTGCTGCTTGTGCATGAGGGGAGCGGTGCGATGTAGATATATGAGGGTTGATTAACGGGGCCGGTTGTACGGTGTATAAATTTGCAGATGTACGTACAAGTGGTAATGCATTAGGTGGGACTGCTGCCGGAAAACGCCAGACATTTGGATCTGGAGGAACAGGAGGTGCGTGGGTTATGGGCACAAAGTTTTGGGGCTGAAAACTCTTTTGTGGAGGTGGTGAATGAATTAATTGAGGTACAAAAACGTTTGCGGAGGAAATGATTGGTGCAGGCGGAGAATGGGGTAACCGATTGACATTATTCGCCACGGGGTTAGTGGCGTGTAGTGGAAGTGCTTGTGGCGGCGAAGGAGGAAAGCGGAATGCTGGTGGGATTAACGGGAAATGCGGTGGTGCGGGGTTTAGAACGAGGGATGGGGGGGCTGGCACATTTATGTGTGCTTGTTGCGGATTAAGTGCTAGCGGGGCATTAACGAGTGTATTTAAAGGTGGTGAACGCGGAGGGCTGACTAAATTCAACTGTCCCGGCATGCTCGACCTGCGAGGGAATTGATGATCTAACTGCAAACCATCGAAGTGCATTGTTGCTTGAGACAGTTGTCGGGCTGCGTTTGGGGCGTTTACTTGAGTTTGCATACCAAAATTTACTGGTGATGGAGGCCTATATTGAGGCTGTTGCTGCTCTTGCATGATGTTGTTTGCAACATGCGCATCATTGGTTACATTGGTTCTACTACTTGGTTCTTGGACAGGGAGGTTGATGTTGGCCTCAACTTGACTATGTGTATTGAGATTGAAGTGTGAGTTTGGAAGTTGAGCTGAAGAAGGTCGTTGGACAATTGCTTGGTTGGATTGGGCGATGGAACCAGAAAAGTGCAAACTCGGTTCGTTTGCAACATCTGCCATGTTCCCTGCCGGTGACGAATTAATCCAATCTTGAACAAGTTTCTTGCTCTTGACTGATATTCTCTCCGTAAAGAGCCCACTCATTTTGCCTGTACCAGATCCGTTTGCTGATGATTTTGTCATCAACTCAATTTCTTCAAGTGCTGCAGCAGCTACTTCCTTGCGATGATCCTCCTCAAGCTGCTCAATTTCCAATTCTCGCAATTTCGTTTGTTTTTCAATTTCGAGACGCTGTCTAGCAATGCGAAGCTTTGCTTCATGTTATTTCTCAAGTTCCTCCCTTTTGAGTCTTGATAGTTCTATGTCTCGTTGACGCTGACTTGATCTTTTTGAGGAAGTCATATGTGAACTTGGTTTTGAATGGTGAGAGGTATACTGCTCTGCTGTCTCTTTGTCATGGACCGAATTGATATACCCTCGAGCAGCAGCAATGAACTCATCAGTTTTCTTTGTTACAGTCTCTAACCATTTTTCAAGGTTCTTACAGGCAGCATTTGGATTTTCAGTCTTTTGTGCCAGATCAAAGAGCTCTTCATTTTTATCAACTACTCTAATAAAAGCGTCTTTGCACTTCACAAGCAGACGTTCGATCTTAACTTTCCTATCTTGCTTATCCACAGCATTGTTAATTTCACCATAGATGTTGTTAAGTTCAGCCTCTAATTTTGCCCTCGCACTATAAAGTTTGTTGAATTTGTCCTGCAAAGTTGTCATGATCTTAAGAAAAACAGGAACCACAAGTTTAATATGGTACTAATATAAAGTACACACACATGCAACAGCACAACACAAAGGAGTTATACCGAACCCTAGTGTGACGGTTTGGCTAGCAAACCGCTAAAGAGCAAAGATGTTTGTCGAGTACAATAGTACCCGGCGAAAGAAAGAAAGAACGGTGCGCAGGAAGCGCGAAAAGGGGCAGAACGGGAGACGGGACGGGCGGGAAGAGACGCCTAAACGGGAAAATGGCACGGGCGGGGCGGGAGCGTCGGGCGGATGGCGCGCGACGAAACGGGAAAACGGCACGGGCGGGGCGGAAACGTCGGCGGATGGCGCACGACGAAACGGGAAAACGGCACGGGCGGGGCGGAAACGTCGGGCGGATGGCGCACGACGAAACGGGAAAACGGTACGGAGGAGAAGGGAACGTCGAGCGGGTAGCGCGCGACGGGACGGAAAGCCGGGATAGCACGGGAGGGAGACTGTAAACCACAAGCGAGGAGGCAGGAAGATCAATGCTAGCAGACCACAGCAACGAACTCAACCAAACAAACTAGCCGTAACTCCAGAATAAACTCAAGTCACACCCTAGAAAAACGGAGAGAAGCTACTGTCAGGTAACCGAGCACAAAACATTATGGGGCTTTATCTACGGCATCAAAACCTCAGAGATGAAACAGTTTACGGCAACGATGTAGTATAAACAAAAATCGAAAAGGTCAGGAAATTTACTAGCCGTAACTCCAGAACAAACTTAAGTCACACCCTAGCCAACCACCATACCCAGACAACAAAAGTGCATACTACAAAAATTAATAAAGCTATAACACATTGCTAGCAAACAAGTGTGGTGAAAGTCACGAAACAAACCAGCCGTAACTCCAGAATGAACTTAAGTCACACCCTAGCAAGGAACGAGACTAAACAACAAACCAGCATACTAGCAGAACGAAATTTTACTACAGGAAAACTCAACATACTGCATCATACAACAAATAAACGAGGGATAGAAGGAAGCAAAGTGACACGGAAACAAAAGGACGTAAGCGGAAAATGAAACCAGATAACCTGCGGAAAACGGACGGTAGTGAAAAACTTGAAGAATGGGGAGAGCGAAACGTTTAGTAAAGCGCTATCGGAGAGAACCAACCAAAAACTAACCCGTAACCCGTGAGTTAACTAAGTCACACCGCCAGTCAGCGGGTAGACTCCCACAACAGCGCAAGACTAAGTGACATTCAGGTTATCAAAGGCTTGTGTGAGTTCCGCCTCCCCGAAAGCATGACGGGTGCGAAGCGTTTTACGACGGCGCTTTGAAAGTTTCTTCGGTCGGGAGCGTGTTATCAAGGACCGGAGGTTGTTCTTATGAGCTAAGACTATAGTGAGTGTTTTCAGCTCAAGCGCAGGCCTTTGGTGTAATGCTCTGTACTCATTAAGTAAACTAAGATCTTTCTGTTTACGTTTAGACACAATGTCTTTCACTAAATGGATGGTAACTAGAGTACTACGCTTGAGCTGATTGTAAATATCAGGAGTTCCCTCTCTGGGGCAATACACTATAGCTTCTATGCGCTCCTGATACTTTTCAAGCACTTCAATAAGCTGCGAAGGTGTTAAAGGCTTATTGTTATTACTGCGATGACGGGACAATGAATTGTTCACCACATCATGCCATATAACTAGCCTCTTTTTATCACGGAAGAAGTGACTCAATTGAAATTGCGCGGTTTTTCGGACTTTCAAAGCGTTAGGATTTAAACTCAGACCCGGTAATGCGTAAATTCCTTTTTTATAATGGTCTTGTAACGCTTGAGGCAAGGTTTTTTTGGCGTGATGCAGTGAACTTGCAGCTAATATTAAAACCATATAATGTTTTGTACAACATAATTGACTTGAGCTTTGCTCAAACTCCGAACCTTGATGTTAAAGGCACGATTTTCACGAGTTACCAAGAATAAGCGCTTATTTGCAGATATATTCAGTTATCTGATTCTTTTTTTTTTCTCCAAAATTTGAAAATCTTGACCAAACTCTTAATTCTACCCTTTTTTATACAAATGTTCGATCCTCCATCTATCAACACTCTATATAAATTTTTTGCAAAGTTTTATCAAGTTTGGTCAATTTTTTCAAACTTTTGTTTTTTGCTTCGCTGAGTTTATTTCGTATAAGACTTTACCCGTACCAATTACTAGTATTTAACCCGATTTGGTCAATTCCAAAATTTAGACCAAAAATTTTCAAATTCGATGTTTTTCAACTCAAAAATTATAAGGGGTAGGTTACTGGTGACCAGGGGAATTGAAATTACCGGATTATAGGAAATGAAACCGAAAAAAATTGAGGGGGGTTACTAGATTTGCCGGTTTCTATAATATTAATTTACTGCTTCAAGAAGAAATAAAAATGAGTTTGGATGGTTCGTACAGTTATTTTTTCGGAAGTGTAGTCAAATGTCAGCTTCTGATTCTATTTGTAAAATTTTCCAATTCCAACCATCATCTGCATCTGAGAGCTCTGTTTTGTGGATTGTACTGCTAAACAAAAAGAAATGGTCCGGTAGGGGATCGAACTCTAGTGCCTCGGTTATATCTCTGAAGTTGGTTATGAAGCAGTGATCTCTAATGCTCTTCGCATCAACGTAGGTCAACGTCTTGGAAGAGATCAGTTCCCGTTCTTTGAACTTTTGCACTGAGAAATTATATTCGCCGTTGAGCCAGTTCTCGACAGAAGACGACGATGAAAGTTGATCCAATGTAGCACTGTAGAGGTCAGTCGCAGAAGGAGAAACTGAACTCACCACCGGGAATTCGTGTCCAGGTGGTTCATCATTGCAATGGGAGGAGGCGGAGGCATCGTTGTTGTTATGGTTTGAAAGCAGCAGTTGTTGAGAATGTCCAGGATTCGAAGCTAGCTCTCGCTCGCGTCGCACTTTAGATCTAACATTCCGAATCACAATCTTGAAGTAGAAGAGTGTTCGTAAAGCGTAGAAGTGTGTTCGTGTGTTCGTAAAGCCGGTCGCGGTACCAAAAATATAGATGAAAACACACTATCGTAATCTATATTCAAGATATAGCGCGTCTATATGTATACAACGTAACTGTATAAGATCAACGTTCAAAGGCAAAAGCATCGTTTACTTGGAGGCAAATCTAGCTTGATCTTTTTAGCAGGTCTTAGTCTAGGTCACCGATTTAAACTAATCTGTTCAAAAAACCGAATTTGTTAGGCTAAGCGATCAGTTTTGAGCCATTTTGGAAGTTATTCTTAGTGGGAAATCGGCCTTTATATTTCTCAGAAATAATACATATGTTGCATTTAGAACGGAAAATCTAAGCGAAAGTTTTGATATAATACGCACAAAAATTCTCTATCTAGTGATATAATTTATTCAATTCAATTTACTCGGTAACAACTAAAAATCTGATTAAAAAATTGATGTGTCAGTAATATTTTACAAATATGGTTTGATATATCAGTCTCTTTACGTTGTGAAACTTTTTGATGCGAAATGAAAAAGATTCATAATTTGCGCACGCAACTAAGAAACCCATACAGATAGTATTGTATGTCAAAAATTTCTGATACTTGTAAAAAAAACTTGTTTTCACGACAAACTTTAAAAATCTTTCTTCAAAGTTGCCTAATCTTCTCCATATTTGATTTCATCAGTTTCTACAATTTTTTGTAAGGGATCCATTTTTTCGTGAGCTTCAAAGCTTGCAGGAGGATCATCAAAATAGTCTTTCGAAACATTACAAAATTTTTGTTGCTGTTCATGACCTTTCATTAAGTCTTCCGCAAGTTATTTTTCAAGATTAAACGCGGTGGAAAAAAATCATGAGCGAAAAGTTTAAACCTTCAATTTATATCGATGGTTTCACAATTTCAGCTATCTAAATTTGTTGCGAAAAGAATCAACGGCAAAAGTAGCAACTATTGTGACCTAAATGATCAACTTTTTTCTTATACCAGTAAGTTACAATGTCGAATGCATAAATCAAGGTAGGTAAGCTTCGTTGGTCAGAAAATCTTATCTTTTCAAGTTTTTTTTTGCTTTTGACGGGTTCGAACATTATGTGCAAATGCACATAACCGATTCTCCTTGTTGTGGTTGAAAATATTTTTTATTGATCTTTTATTTTTTCTTTAGCCACGAAAACCTCAGAAATATAAAACTCTTTGCGTTTTTAGAACATATTTTACATCAATTTCAAATTTTCCACCCATTTATTTCCTACTTTCCATGTGTCTCTTACAAAAATTTAGCACTTTTCAGCACTTATCTTACATATTTTCAGCACCCTTTTTACATACTTTTGGCATTTTCCAATACTTAACTTGCAGATTTTACACTCATTCATCATACAACTTTTGTGCACTTATCTCATATTTTTGAACTCATTCTCAATGCGAAAAATTTTTCTTTAGAAGTTATACTACTTATATAAATATTGAAATATTTATTGTGTGATCACCTATAAAAAGATAATTTTTAATAGAAAAATTATTTTTCTGAAAATCATTTTTGTTTTTACTCTTATTAACAAACTACAATAGCTACTGCTATGATAAGACGTGGTGAAAGCGCTGAACAATTCTACTTTTTTGAAATTTGTATTGTTGAAGCAATGTCAAAAATGTGCCGAAACGGAGTTTTTTGGAATGCCAGCAATAACTTTGTTAGAGACACGAGAATTGTATTGAGGTTTAAAGTGCTGAACTTTTCTTACAAATTAAACTGAAAATTTGTAATCAATTTAAATCGAAAGCGTCGAAATTTTGACAACATTTTTGCTGTTAATCGTTGAATAGTTGTAAGAAATGTACTGAAACTTTAAAGTATCTGCAAATGCATGTAAAAATGAGTATGCTGAGTTTTTTTGTTAAGAAAAGTGCGGAAATTATGTAAGGAATGTGCGAGAGGTACTGACGTTGGCCATCTAGTCCCGGTCAGGGGGAGTTGCCACTGTCGTCTTTCTTCTTCAATTCCTTGGGTTTTGTTGTTTCAAAAATAGGATCCTTGTTTCAATTTCTTTATTTAATCATTTCTTTTGTTTCGCCACGTGCACTTTTGTTTAGCTTGTTTTCGATGATTATGATTCAAACGTGTCGAAGAAATCAAGCTTACAACAGTTTACAAGAAATCAAGAAATTTGGATGTAACAATTTTATGAAACAGATTTGCCGATTTTTTTTGTTAAAAATGCGTTGGCAAGTGTTGAATGTATCTAAATTCAGCACATTCAACAAATAGAACTAAACTCTCAAAACATTCGAGCAAAATTTCTACATATTAAAAAATTTTCTTGCAAAACTATCAGCTCTGACCAGCCGACACCGACATCGAACCGGTCAAGAATGTGTCTATTTGACAATTTTTTAACGGATTTATGTTTCTTTTCCATAATTTTTTTTTTAAAAAATAGCCGAATTCTCTGAAAGTTTCTAATAAAAGTTATGCTAAAATTTTGTCCTTGACACGCAAATTGCAGGAAATTGACAGCTTAGCTACATTGCTATCTGGTCTATTCACAGAGGATCTTGTCGATCTTGAACTATGTGGTCAGAGGTCATCAACCTATCACAAGCACTGTGCTCAAATTTTGCCTATAATGCTCTGAATTATAGTTGAATTTAAAACATTCAGCACTTTTCAGCGCTTTTCCCGCCTAATTAGGCACTGAATTAAGGGCGATGTCTCGAACAGGGCGTGTTGCAATGAAGAAATTCAAATCAAACCCAGACCGAAGTGTGCTCGAACTACATAGTCCGGAAAATCTTTGAGGGACTTAAAGTCTTCTGAAATAGGGAACTTGTCTCATGAGAGCTTATTTTGGTCTTGAACCATCTGGTCAAAGGTCATTTTTGTATGGGACCTCAAATTTGTTATAGAACTTCGAAAAATTGCTTATGCTTTAGCTAGTTCTGCCTGGCTGAGACTTTAGTTTTCAACTGCTCTAAACTTTCTAAACTGATATCATAATCATCATCAGGTATTGGAACGAGTTTTCGGCTGAGACACTTTATCGGCCAAAATAACACAAATACTAATAAAATCAAACATTGTTATCTGCAGCTATTTGATGTGTTCAATTACGGCTGAAAAGTGAACGAAGTTGAATTAAACTATACCAAGTATAACTTGACTTTTGTATCAATTAAGTTTCAAGACAAGTTGTGTTTCCTTTTCGAAATGGGCCGTTTAATGTTATGGACTATTCCACGCAGCAAGTCCACTATAATTCTCAAAGCTCTTTCTGGAAATCCTGAATTAAAGTGTATTTTCGAACCTTTCACTTACGCGTATTTTGCAGAAAACTACCAAACAGATTATGACACCAACACGCTTCGAGAGTTATTCAAAAGTGAACCCTTTACTTCGGACAATATTGTTATAAAAGACATACCTCGTCATGTAAAAGATTTGGATTTCGAATCATGGTTTTTGAACGAAAATTTCAAGCATGCTTTATTAGTCAGACATCCGCAAGAGGTCGCGCTATCCAAGATCAAAGTTAACGGAGATAGAAAATACTTTATGAAGTCACGTGAACTGTTAAACGCAGATGACTTGACAATTGAAGCTCACTTTGAAGCTATGCTTAAGTTGAAAGAATTTCTAGAAGTTTCTGGAATCCAATTCAAAGTGTTCGACGTTACCGATCTTTACAGCGACAATTGTGAACAGTTTCTGAAAAGTTTATGTGAGTTCGGAGAAATTGCTTACTCGAATCAAATGCTGAACATGAAGAAATGCGAAAGTTTTCCCAAAAACTGGTGGGTGGCGCCTGAAACCACCTCCGCAGCTATCGATGACAGCTGCTTTGAGATGAACTTCGAGTTTCACGAGAACTCATTAAAGGCAACTGAATTCCAAAAACATGCTGAAAACGAAGTAACATACATGAGTGAACATAATCAAAACAACTTGAACAAAATTTTGAGTTGGACTCTACCTATATACGAAAAACTTCTTGAGAAGAACACACATAGCTGAAATAAACTGAAACAACTTTTATTGAACTGTTTGAACTCCCTTCCCCTTTTTAACATAACCATCACTGAAAATAGTTTGTATTAAAAAGTGGGTTTAATCTTTTCATTTATAGTATACTATTATAAAGATGTAAAATATCAGTTATTAATGATCATATGAAAGAGGGGAGATAAGCTAACAGTTTTCGTGTTCTTAAATCTTACAATTGGGAGACTTGTGTGAGGTATTCAGTTCATAATAAAAATAGTTAATAAAATGATGCTGTGTAAATTAATTCTAGACTTTCATTTGTAGAATTATGTTATGGTTGAAACAATAATGTCAGGTGAAATATTTTTCTTATCGTAATCGAATGATTAACTTGATGGTACTGTGGGCATCGAGACAGCCATATGGATTTAAGTACGATGTAAAAAATTTTCGCGGCACATCTTAGACAACGGCATAAAAGTTAATGATATGCTTCATCAATGCATGATCTGTAGAATAGGTTTCCACGAAAAATTTTTGACTTTAAGTGGACCAGACTTATGTGTATGCTACGTGGTTCTGCTTGAGGTCACGGATAATTTTTGAACTTCATCGAGAACAACGTAGTGAAAACTTCGAAGTGATTTCTAAAGAGTCACGCAAACTTGCATAAAATACACAACTTCCGGTTTAAAAAGATCCGAAAACAAAAAATGTCAACTTCTGGTTATTTATATAGCAATTTCTGGCTTTATGACTTCTAACAATGCCAAGTTTTGGCATTTTATAACGTACTTGCGTGTTTTATTGCACGATTTGTGTTCGCTAGTTGGAAATGTTTGTAAAAACTTTGCCACCTTAATGGCTGCATCGCAATCAATCAGCTACTTAGGCTTTTTACTTAGCTACTTACCTTTTTTACCCGAACCCGTAACTTGCTTGCAGCAAAAATCAGCGCTGAATCATTGAAAATTGCAGTCTGTTTTTTTTTGGCTTACAATTACTATGTTCATGTCACTTTTGGGAAATTACAGATAAAATTTCATAGTAAATCCTACGAGCATGAAAAAGTTTTACTGTTGACTCTATTTGCAGGGGTAAATTACGGCTTAGTTTTATCTGCCAATGAATAATTCCCGCCTAAATGATATCTGCGCATGAATAATTGCCGACTATGCTTTGTCTGTGTATAAGTAATTACCGCCTAATTTTGGTCTGCACACAAGTAATTACCGCCAAAACTCTCTCTGCACATTTTGTTAATTCATGCTTAATTGCTGCCTAAATATTGCCGCTTTTTGATCTGGTAGGGGCTTTAAGTGGTTGTTTCACGCTGCTTGGTCAAATAAATTGTTCCTTCTCTCATGCAAAAAGAATAAGCTCTGGTAAATTGTTTGAATTTATAAACGCATGATTTTATAAATACATGTCATATATAAATATGGAATAAGCTCTGGTAAATTGTTTGAGTTTATAAACGCATGAATTTATAAATACATGTCATATATAAAGATGGAATATGGAATGAATGTCCATTTAAGACGTGATGTCCATTACATTAAATAGTTTAAATGTCCCCACTCATATCCTTTTTCCCTTCTTTCTGTAATTCTTCAGGTCATAATCTTCATGTAAATCGACTTCGCCTGTCACAGGTGATCTTTTCCCAACATTTGCCGCAGGCAGCTGCAAGCGCCATCATCATGCGCCATCTTTTCGAATCGAACGGGAAAGATGTCAAACGTCACGGACGTCACACGGAACATTAACACAAACTCAGAACATCAAAACATGAACCTGAAATGGTAAAACAAAGCAGCAGAACCTGGAGTCCATTAAATATAATAAATTAAACAAAAAGTAGGTTCTAAGGGGAAAACAAATTTGTCAGAAGAACTGATTTAGCGCTTACTTGAAACTTAACATTTCAGTTACACATAACAGAACTCTTTGAACACAGATAATATTAAAACACCAAGGTGGCGAAAACCTTCGCCATATTTATCAAAATGGTACCCAATGTTATCATCGAAGTCCTCGCATTTAACCACTCTGGTTCCCTTAAGTTGGGACCCAAGTTTATTTCGTAGAAACATATTATTCTTAGACACTAACTGAGGTGGCAAATCCTTACGTCTCAGAACCCAAGAAAATTTTACTTTTGTAATAACTAATTTAATGGAACAAATGAAGATGATTTTGTAGATGACTTTAAGCTTGTTGACTGCGACGACTTTGACCCCGACTTTGACCTCAACGACATTGACCCCGACGACCTCGACTCCGACGACTTTGACTCACACCTCAATTTCAAACTGACAGAATTATGAACTCTTTGATGATGTCTCTTTAGATTTGCTGAATATATTGTTTTGAATGGGCAAAGATCACATTTCGTAGGCCTAATGATTTTATGGTGAACGCGGGCAACGTGCCCTGCAGTGATATACTGCGCACGTGATTCATACTCACGAAACCCGCACTCAAGGCGTTTACCCTTGCGTTCATTCACCACCACTACGGTACTCGCAGGTTCCCGTCTTTTGCGCAAATTGCGTACAAGATCCATCCTCTCATTGTCAATGTCAAACACCTTCCTGACCGTAACAATACCATGGCATGGCTTTCTTTCCTGATCTGCAACTATAAACATAACTTCCTGCTGGCATTTCATAATAGATTCATGCAACTCAACGGTTATAACGACCTGCTCCATTTCGATATACAACAATTCAATCAAAGTCTCGAGTCAACAAAACAAATTTCATACACAAGTGTCAATCAAATCTGAAATACACAACATATGAAGACCATTGAGTACTATTGAGTCTACTACTATTATTGAGTCTACTATTCAAACACTGGAAAAAGGTTAACATAAATACACTGATTAACACTGGGGTTGACACCCCACGGGCTTAATACTTTGGTGTATTCAGGTAGAAACGGCGGAGGTCGGTGGAGGTCGGCGGAGGTCAGTGGATGTCGGAAGTCGGCGGAGGTCGGTGGAAGTCGGCGGAGGTCGGAAGTCGGTGGAGGTCGGTGGAAGTCGGCGGAGGTCGGAAGTCGGCGGAGGTTGGTGGAGGTCGGTGGAAGTCGGTGGAGGTCGGCGGAGGTCGGAGGTCGGCGGAGGTCGGCGGAAGTCGGTGGAGGTCGATGTGTGAGTTAATTGTGGTGTAGTTCGTAGAATTTCAGCTAGAATGCAGCTCCGGGTATCGCCACGTTGAATATTTCATGCATGATATCAGTCATTCGAAATTTTCAAAATTTGCTATGTACAGTCTGTTAGTTCTTTGTATGTACAGTCTGATCTGAAACATTCTGTGCAGTGTTAACCAATAATGTAAATGATGCTGCGAAGAAAAAAGACAGGCTGGGATGTTGCCTAATCGAGTCTGCGTAGACTGGCAAAAGTATTTACACTTCTATTTGTCTGGTTCAGTAATGGTTACTATTGAAAGTCAATGGTACGGCACTGAAACTCACTGTGACCAAGGTACGGAGAGACACTTGGAAAAAAACAAAATTACTGAAAAATTTATTTTTAGTAACTATATTGTATGTATATTTTTTCTCAACGGAATTCACGAGATCTATAAAAACTAGTCTGATCATAGAAGCGTCAGGCTGATGACTAGCTGACGTGCCTATGAGTATAAATAGTAAAGCCGGTTGATTTACCTGCACAAGAAACCAATCTTATTTTTCAAAGTACAGCGTTTGTATAGAAATGTCACAAAATTTACTCGTACCTCATTCGTTTGGGAACGTCAGGATAAATTATAACACAAAAAGCACCAAACAATTTCTGATTTTGGTTTTCCTTATAAAACTTTTTTCTAATCATAATCAAGTTATGGCGAAAATTTCAGTGTTAAGTGTATTACGAGACACAATTTTGCTAAAAAATGAAGTGTTACTAAAAAAAACTTCTTTAATAATTTCAATGCATATTTAAATGAAATGTTTCTGTAGTCGTATCAGATTGGCAAACTCAAAAATAGAAAACTGACTGAAACATTGACTGAAGTTTTATTCAATTTCATCAAACACTTAGCCGCTGAAGTTAATACTACTCCGTCCAGTAAAGTAAATTCTACTCGGTCCAATATAGTACAAGGACTGAATTATCTGAATCCGCTCTTGTATGTAATCATAACTTCAACCTCAATACTATGAAACCTGACAAACAAACTTACATTATTTTCATTTTATTCCAAAAATTATATATTTATGAAGGTATATATATATATATATATATATATATATATATATATTTATATATATATATATATATATATATATATATATATATATATATATATATATATTATATATATATATAATATATATATATATATATATATATATATATATATATATATTATATATATATAATTATATATTTTTAAAGGTTTTTGTGCAGATCAAAAGTGGTGAGTATAAATTAACATTTGAGAGCCTCAAAAAAATTAATTCACAAAATGAAAATGGAAAATCCATCTAATTGTTTGCATCCCTTGTTTTAGGCACCTAAATTGCCGAAAAAATTGTTCCATTACAGTCGACGAGAGCATAGTCAAAACAAAATAAGTAAATGGAGGACGGTTTAACTATTTCCATTCTTTACAATGACTGTAAAGATGCTGATGGCTGATCAGCCATCAAGGAAAATTTGTGGTTTTATTCACAATACAGCTTTACATATTTAACACCTTTTTTAACTAGCGAGAAAAAAAGAATTCCTTAAAATTAATAATTTCTTCTGTTCCAAAAGTTGACGTTTTTCAATACGAAGTTAATGCTAATTGAGAGTTTTTAAATAATTTTGTCATTTTAAACACTTTCGTTTTGCAAAAATTCAAATCCTTTCTTCTGTTTTATTTTTCAAAGGAGTTTTTTTATCATTTGTTTTTTGCATAACGCCTATGTTTTAACATTGTATCTTTTGTTAATTTTTACTAATGTAAATATTTAACACTTCGATTGTATCCAAATTTTTGTGCGCTTCGTAATCCAGCCTTATTTGTCCAAATATTTCGCCTCTAATTCTTCAACTATACGGAAAAAATTTTAGCAATGCTGATTTTTCTATGAATTTTTTCCTAATAAATCAGTTACTTCTGCTTCTTCTAATTTCTATGTTTTCTTGCCCATCATTTGGTTGCAGTCCTCACAAGATGTATAGTTTCCCGGCAATCTTTTTATGCTTTTCCTTGTGCCCTAAACTTTTTAAATCTTCCCTGAATTTTCATTCTAGACCATTCAATTGGAAGACTTCCAAAAACAACTCATAATAGTAGTCATATTCTCATTTATTTGATGCCAGCCTCGCTAGCCTCGCTATCGTGCTAGCCTCGCTATCGATCATACGTCATCTACTATTGGTTGTTTTCTTTGATGGTCAGTGTTGTAAAACTACAGAAGAAAACAATATGATGTGGTGAATTTTTTTTTCAAAAAAGGTACCCATTTGCTGCAGTTCTCCATAAAATTCTCCAATTTTAAAGACTCTATCTTAATTTATCCTGCAGATAGTGTAGTATGCGGAATAAATTATGTTGTTGCTTCAGGCTATTATCTTATGTTCAAATTCTGCTCCCACTTTCTAGCTCAGTTTGAACAATATTTTCAAGCGCTCTTTTACATGGTACAAAACTGCATATGCCTGATGGCGTCTAAAAGTTAATGTTTCTTTAGAATTTGGTTTCATTTGAATATTTTTTGCGTTATTACGGTAGTTTTTGGCTTGTGGTGGAATAAGACTGTCGTCTCGATCAAGACTCTTATATTCATATGCAAGTCTTGGTCGACTTTCAGTATCTACTCAAAAATCAAGACTGGCCAGTGCAAATTATGACATGAACAGAGCACTGGCCATCCGTAAAAAATGTCTATACACTGATTTAGTGCTGATTTGCTCTGCCACCAACCTCCGGAAAACTTCTGAAAGTTGGCAACTTGTATGTCACTAAACTACCGGTCTATAATAAAGAAAATCAGCCGTTGATTTAGGGTAATTTAACTGTATAATTTTTTCTCGGAAAAATCTACCCCTTCTGTTCATTTTTTGTTTTTCATTTTTTTTGTAAAAAATTTTTGTAAAATTTTACATGTTTCTGCAATATTCAATATTCAGTCATGATATGTGGGATTGTTTCGGTTTATGTCCCCCATTGTTATTTGCACCCCCCCCTCGCCGCACGTGTCATATTTTTACATATTGATTTTACTATATATACATTGGTACGTATTGTTACTGGGGGTGAATAACGTTCAGGGGGAGGGGCAACAAGGTAAATGATCCAATATCAGATTGTATCTATCTTACCTATCGCCTATCTAATTTAACATTCGTTTCCAATCTTAAACACCTTGGCCTGGTTTTGGACAATTTAAGCAAAATGAACAATTTGATTTTGAAGCACACAACATGTACTTAGAAGTCATAGATCCTCAAACTGATCACGTACTTTCAGGTGCTCAAAGTGCTGCTCAATTAACCTCTAATCTTTCCAGTCAGTGTCGTTTAGTGTCAACTCTTGTGTCTAAGATAGTATGAACAAATTGAAAGACCGGCCAGCCTATGATGAAGAAGGAGAGATATCGATTACTTTTGATAACCGATTTGATCAGGGTTAGAGTACAATTGACCCACGAGCTAACTAATCAAAGGGGTTCAAGGTCAGCCAGTTCATTTAGTCGATGTTGCTAATGTTCGAAAACTTAACTTGTTTAGCATACTTTGACATTATTATTTTGGTGCTCATAAAGTATCACAGTTTGAAGAAAGGGAGCAGTTTTTTCCTTGCTTTCTAGTTTGGATTCTTAGAAATTTTATATCGTCAAGTGTCAAACTATCTAGACATTTTACTAGAAAATCAATTCGGGTACTTATTTTGCCAGCTGATATCAAGAAAGATGTTCTTTCTCATGATTTGATGTTTTAATTAATAAATTTGACTAAATAATAAATTTACATAATAATAAATAATTGACAAAATAATAAATTTGACAAAAATAGGACAAGCATTAGGTTAATATCACGTCATAAAAAGTGTACTCAGTTCTTTATAATAAATGTACTTCTGAGGCGATCAAGTCAACCAATTTTGTTTCCTTTTCTCCCATCCCTTCGTTAAAAATATGGGTAAAAAAGTACTAATACCAGAACTCACAGATTAAGGGCATCAAATTGAACCCTAAAAATGGCCACGTGAATAGATTGGACGAAATGAAACTGAAATGATTTTAGACTATTTTTCGCTTGCCATCATTTTTGCCATTTGAGTTCTGCCAGAACCATGATTTTCAACCTCGTTCTTAATATTTAGAAGACTTTCTGTCGAAAGTGCCGAAAGAAATAACTGACAGAGATAATCTCTTTCCCGGATAATATTCCATGGATAAGATAAGTTTTAAATATATATGCTGTATCTCATTTAATGACTAGCTTTCAGTTGAAGTGAATGAATTCTGCTAAACACCTCTTAGGCCACAAAGCTGGCCTTCATTTAGTTCTTCAGTTGGTCTAAAATACAGCATGTGAACAGAAAATGCGCGCTGAATGAAGTCTTATTCGTATTTTTATTATCCATTGAACACAACCTGACGTCGTATGCGTGTGCATAGATAGCATTAAAACTGAAAGTTGCTTTTATTTTATACCATGTGCCGTCTTATGATATGGACTATTCCACGTAGCAAATCCACGATTATTCTCAAAGCCCTTTCCGGAAACCCCGAAATAAAATGCATTTTCGAGCCTTTTAGTTACGCATTTTTCGCCGAGAATTACCAAACTGATTATAATGCCGACAAGCTACGAGAATTATTCAAAAGCGAACTTTTCACCGCAGACAATGTTGTTGTGAAAGACATCCCTCGTCATATAAAAGATTTAGATTTCGAATCATGGTTCAAAAACGAAAATTTCAAGCATGCTTTATTAGTTAGGCATCCACAAGAGGTCGCGTTATCAACAATCAAAGTGGACGGTGAACGGATGTTCTTCATGCAGTCACGTGACATCGTAGTTGACAAGGAAGCCACAATTGAACTTCACTTTGAAGCTATGTTGAAGCTGAAAAAGTTTCTAGAATATTCTAAACTGCCAATGAAAGTATTTGACGTAACTGACCTTTATAGAGACAATTGTGAGCAATTTCTCAAATCTTTATGCGAATTTGGGGAAATTCCCTACTCAGATCAGATGCTAAGAATGGAAAAGTGTGACAAGTTTCCCCAGAACTGGTGGATTACTCCAGAGATTACCTCTACAGATTATAACGACAGTTGCAATCAGAAGAATTTTGTATTTCACGAAAACTCATTAAAAGCAACTGAATTTCAACAGCGAACTGAAAAACGTGACGTAACAAGTTCTCTTAGCGAACATGATACAAAAAATTTGTCGAAGATTTTGAGAACCTCAATGCCAATATATGAAAAAATTTTAGATTGAGTTTTGTGTTATGAAATGCTATTACATATGTACAAACTTGATAGTAAATCCTTAAACGTTAACTTCTATAATTTTGGTTCCAATTATATTTATCTATATAATTTTGATCACCCGAAGATGTCACAAATATTGTGAAACAATTAAATTGTATACCTTGTCCATAATGTTTTTTTTTCGATTGCGCGCATAATAAAATTGATTTCCTCTATCTGCAATTACAAATTTGCGGATCACATGATCTAAAAGTCCATTTGCAAATGATTTTTTATGTTGATTGAGCAGCTGTGTAGCAAATTTAATGAAGCGTATTTTGAACTGACAACTTAATAAATTAGCGCAGAAATCGGAATCTTTATTTACTGTTTCATTTGAGAATTCTTGTAGAAAGCTACCAAAATATAACAAACATTTCTCCTGCCTATGCACAGCAATATATTTCTCGTAAACGTATCTGCTGAATTTTTACGACTCGAAGAGGAGTATTGGAGAAGTCCGTTTTTGATCAATATTATTGGAGTGATTTTTTGAAGCGGGAAATGAAAGGCGTGAAAAAATTTGGCGCTGAGCAAAATTGAAGAGCGGAGCGAAAAGAGAGTGGTTTTTGTTCATACCGCTGTTTTTGAGAGAGCGAGAAATTGATGTGTAAAAAAATTTTCTCTAAACGAGCGAAATTTTTTTGTTCACGTGCGGCTTTTAAAAGCAATTGTTTTGCAACTTTCGATGATTATGAGGTTTTATTATGATACTGTATTAGTTTTAGGCTTGTTTTGATAGAAATTGAAAGTTTCAAGTATTTAATTTGAGTTTAATGCTAATTTGGAGGTTTTGGATTGGTTTTGCTGATTTTTAGACAAAATTTATTGATGTTTTGCATTTTTTTTGTTTTACTGCTTTAAGTGGGATTTGAATAGAAATTTTTAGTACATTCAGTTACCAATTGACCAAAGTTTTCTTGGTATAAATCATTTTTTTATTGGGAAAATTGAGAAAGTTTATATCTTTTTTCATATTCTTTTTGCAGCTTTTCTTTTTAATTTTAGACAAGTTTCTTAGCCTATTAGGACTTGCCTATTGTTTTGCGAGCTTTTCATTGCTCTTTGCAAAGGAACTTTTTCCGGCTTTATGTTTCCTTGTACTATTAAAAAAAGTCATTAAATGTTTCCTTGATCATTAGGTTTTTTGGATCTTTTCCGTTTGTGCCCCCCCCCCCCCCAGCTTAGTGGGTGCATATTATTTGCAACCCCCAGACGCACGTGCAATATTTTTACATTATGATTTACTATGTAATGACACGTGCTCTGTCACTGGGGGGAGCATAACGTACTGGGGGGGGCACAAACGGAAAAGATCCGGTTTTTTTGTTCAATTTGTTTTTGAATGCCTTTTCTATTCTTCCTTAAAATTTTTATGGCATTTGCGGAGGTTCAGGGTTGACAATAGTTGTTCTAATTGTTTAGTCATAAGTATGGGTAATTTTCTCCTTCGAGTCGTTTTCGGAACTCTTCCGGCTATGTTGAGCTACTTAAAAGAATAACGGTTGATTTGCATTATATACGAACGTTGCGCACTATTTATGCCAAAACCTTTTTCTTCTGAATTATTAACAAATTTGTTAGAAAGCAAGAAATTACTCAAAATATATCAAAATCCGGAAAAATCAAAGCTAAATTAAAAGGCTTCTACTAAAGATTCCTATTATCTAACAGCTTTGCTCTTCCACCAAACAAAATATATTGGTCTACTGAGAGTGACAACCATCAAAAAACGTTTCAAAGAAACAATAAAAATTCGTCGTAAAGTTAATGAAAATTGGTTTTCGAAATCATTTTGAAAAATTGATATTAATTTGAGAACTCTTTTTTGTTTCTATAAGGATGTATTAATGCGGTTCCGCGTTCTTACAGCTCAAATAGGCGGGGAAATCAGTGTTGCCGAGAATTTTTATTTGTCTGAGCATAAAAAAAGCAAAGTCTAGCAGATTTTTTTTTTCACGTTTTAAAATAAAAAAGTGCAGAAAACTCAGTCATAATTTCTGATGATTTCTAAGAAGAAATCGGTTCACATATTTGGTGAAATTTTTTCCCAAGTGCTTTAAGATATGTCACATAGCAATTATATGACGAATTCACTAGCTTACATGCCTGAGAAAAAAATAAATCTCAACAAGATATTGTAATCGATTAGAATGGCAAGACTTTTCGGAAAAAAAATTTAGGATTGCGAAATCTTGATCATGATCAGATCGTTCAAGATGGCAAGGAGTTTAAACTAGTTCTTCAGTCATTTTTGGGCCAACTATTCAAAAAAGTAAAAAAAAAATTTCAGGCAACATTTTGTTGGTAAAGCACTAAGAAATCAATGAAAAACGCTCGTTTAAGCAAATGTTCTGAAGGTAAAAAGCTCTACATAGCTTTTAAAACACAGAACTCATAAACATACATTAAAAAAATTATCCTATACTGCTTGATCGAAATATGAAAAACGTTTACGTTTTGTCACGAAATATGAAAACTTCTTTTAATAACTCATTGTTTGTTAAGTTGAAATTATCTTGGATGGTTTTAAGAGAACGCGTATCAGAGAATGGTTTAGGCGTTAGAGTGTCACTAAGGTTTTGTTTTTGTTCACTGCAGAAACTGCAAATCTTGTACATTTGTGATCTAATATACACTTGAAGGTAAGAATCAAGAAATTTTTTCAGCTGAATTTTTACTCTGTTGTTTCTTGTTTCTATAAAAACAAGAAAACCAAAATTATTGTTTCTATAAAAACAAGAAAACCAAAATGATTTCACACGATGAATTTTTTTCACGAGACCAAAACAATTTACGAAGTTCTTAGATATGAGTATAATTCCTGATCACTCCGACAATGCAGCTTTATAACTGGTTTAGATGGCAAATTCAATTATTTTGTTATTTTTTTTCTAAATGGAACACCTTTTCCAACAAAAAACCAAAACGGCTCTGCATATTTTCAAATATAATTTTTTCAAATATTCTCAAGTGATAAGCTGCAAAATTTGTTTCACTTTTTAAGTTTGTACAGAGACCTCTTTAAAAGATTCGATACAAGCTCGATGTTTGAGAAGCAATTCCTTTTGGTAATCGATATGAGCAATCTAAAAATTCAAAGAAATCTTTTGAATGCGTTGTTGATTATTGTCGGGAGTCGTTTCAACTCAGACTCGCATCGTCTCAACGTTGCGTTTAGTACTAAACAAAAAGTATATAATTAAAATGTCCTCTATGTAAATTTTAAAGAATAAAATATAGTAGCCTGAAAGCTCCTTGTTAACTGGCAAGAGACTGCATGCACCTGAGTTATTAGTTCAAGCCCAGGACGAGAACTGACAATGCCAATGCTTCCTGAGGGTTCGGGGGTGTTCGGTAGGGGGCCTCAGCTTGCCTTTTTCTGGTCTATCTAGTCGGTTCTTTGATGTTTCTCAGAAAACATTAGTCCCCAAAATTTAACTTTATTACATTGTTTCGACGTGCCTTTTTTGGTTCCAAATTCTCGTGCTCTTAAAGAATATCTTTAAGTTTAAATAGATTATGAAATTTTTGCTGTAAAAGCTTAGCGCTAATGTATGAAGATTATCGGTGTCATTAATATTCGCCGGGTCTGCCTAACGTAACCTGGCTGGATTGGTTTTGGGAAAAATGTGCTAATCTCACAGCTGGGCAAGTTAAAAGACCTAGAGTGGTTTTTACTTCACAATATCTAGCATTTTGGTCGGAGTCTGTGAAGTAAAAACCACTCTAGGTCTTTTAACTTGCCCAGCTGTGAGATTAGCACATTTTTCCCAAAACCAATCCAGCCAGGTTACGTTAGGCAGACCCGGCGAATATTAATGACACCGATAATCTTCATACATTAGCGCTAAGCTTTTACAGCAAAAATTTCATAATCTATTTAAACTTAAAGATATGCTTTAAGAGCACAAGAATTTGGAACCAAAAAAGGCACGTCGAAACAATGTAATAAAGTTAAATTTTGGGGACTAATGTTTTCTGAGAAACATCAAAGAACCGACTAGATAGACCAGAAAAAGGCAAGCTGAGGCCCCCTACCGAACACCCTCGAACCCTCAGGAAGCATTGGCATTGTCAGTTGTCGTCCTGGGTTTGAACTAATAACTCAGGCGCATGCAGTCTCTTGCCAGTTAACAAGGGGGTTTCAGGCTGCTATATTTTATTCTTTAAAATTTACATAGAGGACATTTTATTTATATACTTTTTGTTTAGTACTAAAGGCAACGTTGAGACGATGCGAGTCTGAGTTGAAACGACTCCCGACAATAATTAACAACGCATTCAAAAGATTTCTTTGAATTTTTAGATTGCTCTTATCGATGACCAAAAGGAATTGCTTCTCAAAGATCGAGCTTGTATCGAATCTTTTAAAGAGGTCTGGTGAACAACTTTGTCTGTACAGACTTACAAAGTGAAATAAATTTTGTAGCATATCACTTGAAAATATTTGAAGAAATTATATTTGAAAATATGCAGAGCCGTTTTGGTTTTTTTTGGAAAAGGTATTCCATTTAGAAAAAAAATAACAAAATAATTGAATTTGCCATCTAAACCAGTTATAAGGCTG
>NC_134476.1:17333800-17563307 GCF_964194025.1 Convolutriloba macropyga | reverse complement strand
GAACATTAGAAAAGCATTCTGTTTCGGTGACAATGGTTGTGAAAAGGTTCCAAGACAATTTGGCAGAACCCAGATTCAAAAGAGTAAAACGATAGTAAAACGAGCTCTTTTGAATCTGGGTTCTGCCAAACTGTCTTGGAACCTTTTCACAATCATTGCCACCGAAACAGAATGCTTTTTTAATGCTCGCTCTTTGACGCAAGTCAGTAGCGACACCTCAGATCCATTAGACCCAAATTATTTCCTGATTGGTCTATCCTTCCCTAACATACCAGTCTGTGTACTCAACGAGAACCCTTCTCTGAAAACGAAGACTTGGACGCAGATCAGACAACGACCGGAAGCAATATTGAATAGGCTTGTCCGAGAATACTTGCCTACTCTGAACGCCGCAAGAAATGGACCAATCCAGACTCAAAGTTTGATGTCAACGATGTTATTTTGGTACTGGAAGAGTGGACTCCGAGAAGAATTTTGCACTTAGGACGCTTGACAAGGACATTCACAGACTCCGACCAAAATGCTAGATATTGTGAAGTAAAAACCACTCTAGGTCTTTTAACTTGCCCAGCTGTGAGATTAGCACATTTTTCCCAAAACCAATCCAGCCAGGTTACGTTAGGCAGACCCGGCGAATATTAATGACACCGATAATCTTCATACATTAGCGCTAAGCTTTTACAGCAAAAATTTCATAATCTATTTAAACTTAAAGATATGCTTTAAGAGCACAAGAATTTGGAACCAAAAAAGGCACGTCGAAACAATGTAATAAAGTTAAATTTTGGGGACTAATGTTTTCTGAGAAACATCAAAGAACCGACTAGATAGACCAGAAAAAGGCAAGCTGAGGCCCCCTACCGAACACCCTCGAACCCTCAGGAAGCATTGGCATTGTCAGTTGTCGTCCTGGGTTTGAACTAATAACTCAGGCGCATGCAGTCTCTTGCCAGTTAACAAGGGGGTTTCAGGCTGCTATATTTTATTCTTTAAAATTTACATAGAGGACATTTTATTTATATACTTTTTGTTTAGTACTAAAGGCAACGTTGAGACGATGCGAGTCTGAGTTGAAACGACTCCCGACAATAATTAACAACGCATTCAAAAGATTTCTTTGAATTTTTAGATTGCTCTTATCGATGACCAAAAGGAATTGCTTCTCAAAGATCGAGCTTGTATCGAATCTTTTAAAGAGGTCTGGTGAACAACTTTGTCTGTACAGACTTACAAAGTGAAATAAATTTTGTAGCATATCACTTGAAAATATTTGAAGAAATTATATTTGAAAATATGCAGAGCCGTTTTGGTTTTTTTTGGAAAAGGTATTCCATTTAGAAAAAAAATAACAAAATAATTGAATTTGCCATCTAAACCAGTTATAAGGCTGCATTTTCGGAGTGATCAGGAATTATACTCATATCTAAGAACTTCGTAATTTGTTTTGGTCTTGTGAAAAAAAATTCATCGTGTGAAATCATTTTGGTTTTCTTGTTTTTAAAGAAACAATAAGCAAGCATCTTAAGGGCTATGCATTATTTGACATAAACACCAGTAAGCCTCTCTTAATTGTAATTGTAACTTGAGAACAAGGCGAAACCAATCATCGCAAAACAGAGTAAAAGTTCAGCTGGAAAATTTCTTGATTCTTACCTTCAAGTGTATATTAGATCACAAATGTACAATATTTGCAGTTTCTGCAGTGAACAAAAACAAAACCCTAGTGACACTCTAACGACTAAACCATTCTCTGATACGCGTTCTCTTAAAACCATGCAAGATAATTTGACAACGATAAATTTTATTGACAACGATAATCTTCATAGCTTGGCGCTAAACATTTGCCGCACAAATGTCCGAATCAATGTAAAATTACAGATATTGATTAAAAACCGAAAAAGCCACGTGGAAACAAGGTAACAAAGGTAAATTTTGAAGTCTAAGGTTTTTTGATTTGAAAAACATCAAAGAACAGACTAGAAAGACCAGAGAGAAGGCCAGTCGAAGCCTTCTTTAACGTGCCTTATTTGAGAGAATCAGAAAACTAGCTAGTTGTTTTTGGTTGGCATTTTATTTTACGGTTTCATTTTTAAATGGCAAGTCGAAATTTTGTAAAAGGAACGGGAGAGAAGTTCTTAAAAGAAGTTGCGATTTTATTGTTTTTTAAATTAATAATATTAATAATGAACAATAATAGTAGCAATATGTAAGTACATTTTTCTGCAAACATTTTTTTATTTCTTTCATTGTATACAAAATCAGAGAAAATTGTAAGAAGTTTGTGACTGGCTTGAAATTCACAACTCATAATACGTAATTGGTTGAGACAGTACTTTGTGGTTTTATCTGTAACTTCTCAATTAGTAAAGTTTGGAGCTTCTTTTTCTAAGTGTTAGCTTACTTCTGGAATTTGAGAAAAAAATTGTCTGCTATGTTTCTTTAACGAACAGTGATCTTCCTTCCCGAGAAAAAACTAAAATTTCAATTTTTTTCAAAATTGAAAACTAAGAAAACGAAAAGAGAAGAAGCTGCACAGAAGATTTGTTGATAGATTGATAACAAGGTTTTGGTGACGTAATTTGTTTTTCTAAGTTTTTCATTTTCCAAACGATCAGATTATAAAGATCATGGTAGGCCACCGCGGTACTCATAGGGTATTCAGTGTATGATCTTTAATAGAATCACACTGGTTTTCATACTCTTTTATCGGAATTTTGATTACAGCTATTATAGAGTATTGTTACAGTTGCAGCATCTGTCAGTTTCACAGTTCTGGTTTACCCAAGACGAGGGGGAACAGAAACGTCATTTTGTAGCTTGTATGTTCCAGATTTCCTTAAAATTTACTTTTAAAAGTGATTGTATTTAAAAAAATACTGTACGAGAAAATAGAAAAAAGTCAACTTTCCATGGAAAATTGAATATAAAAAACTTTGATAAAACAGTAGAATAGGCACAAAAATGAATTTGAAGAACTGTTTTTTTTAAAACAAATAAAAATTTGTTCTCCTCTGTATTCTACTATTTTTTTCTACCTTATTCCCTAAACGAAATTTGTAACAAAAATTTTTGAAATCAGCGCTTAGCAACGGTTTATTTCAATGAAAATATTCTAATAATCAAAGCCAACAGTATTTGTTTTTGGTTTCCTTTTTTAACCAAACCAACTGAGGAACTAAATTTCCCTAAGCTCAGCAGAGCTTAACTAAGCAAAAATATAAACTAATTTTAACAGTCTTCATCCTAAGATTTTAAAAAGTTGATCAAAAATAAGTTTTTTAAAATCAGAGCAAATATGGAAATTTATTGGCACGCCAATTTTATTCTCTTGTTGTGAAAATCATCCTGAAAACTATCTTAACAAAGTTCTTCCTCAGCTTGGAACGCATTTGATCTGATGTAGGTTATACGAATTACAAGATTTATTGAATTGTATATAAATGGAAATTCCAAAGTTTTTTTGGAAAAAAGAAAAAGATTTTTGCTATATATGTTTGTTATCTCATTTTGTAATCTTTCAATCCAAAAACATATCTCATAAAAATTGAAACAAGCTAAATTATCACGAAAATCAACAGTATGCATCACATGGATGGATAAGAAAAAAGAACACGTTCTTTGAACAAATTTTTGTACCAAAAATTGTTTCAATTCCAACTCTTTGCTTTGATTTATTGATTTTTTGAAATTGTCTTTCTTCACAAACATTGAGTGCGATTTAATAAGTGAAGATTTCAAGTAGTATGTGGTCAATTGAATTGTGTGAAACACCCTTTTAAAATTAATTTGAAACGATTTAGATTTCATTGATCGTATCTTTTTTTTATTTAGACAATAATTTGCTTTGAATTATTTACATTAATATAATTTAAAACTGCGAAAAATTAAAAAAATACAGTCCCGGAAACAAATCATCAGAATTTTTTTTCTTATAGTTAATGGAAGACAACATTCTATCGTATATTTTTATTCTTCTTTCTCAAACTAACTATTCGCATGGAGAATAATAGGAAACTCAATCGAACTAAGAACAATAAAAAAGAATAAAAGAGCGCATTGCAGAGTCGCAAAAATATTTGTTTTATGTTTTTACAGTGATAGTCGGATTGATTCATTCCTTTTTTGACATTTATGTTATAGGATAATTCGTTCAAATCTTAAGCCAACTTTTTGGCCCTGAAGGAGCACTGCTTTTGCATAATTAGGATTCGGCGAATTTTGAAGAGAAAAGAATTTACATGTTAAATATTTGATTAACACAATCTGCATCTGGTATCTCAAAATAATCAAAGTCTTTTTACCGTTCTTAAAGCTTATTAGTAGAATAGATTACATTGAAAGTCATAGATTTCTTGATATGATGGTTTTTAAGAAAACATTACTGTTGCTTTTGCGAAAGAACTGGAAACTGCAATTGTTGACGATCTCCGATATTCTTGAAATACTATCTAATTTCCTAAAGAAAAGAAGAATTTTACTAGAACTTCCATGATTTCGAGGCAGAATAGTTGAAATCATTACTAGACTCCAGAAATGATCCAAAACTGTAAATAATACAGTAATACAGTAATAATACAGTAAATTATACACAAAAAAGAATCAGAAATTAATTAACTTTCAAAATACTCTAAACTATCTGCAAAATTCCCTTGCGCTGCAAGTTTGACGTCAATGGTTGCAGTTTACAGAGGGACTAGCTCTCATTGGATTGAGTACAGCGCAAACAGTTTTTTTTCAAGTTTTTTTGAATTGATTCACGGTTCAGTTTGACTTTTTTTGAAATCTCTTGTAACCTTATAAAGGGTTCTCAAAAACTGATAATTTTCCGTAACATGATATGCTACAGATAATTTTTTCACCAAACAACTCCAGTACACAATGCTGTTAATGAGATTTTTTCTAAGTTTCTCTGGAGCGAAATTGATTTTGAAATTTTTTCCCGGTTAAATTGAAATGCATGTTTACCTGAAATCTCTGTAGTTCCTTTCGCAAAGATAAAATTTTTCTCTTAAACATTTCTAACACAACAAATTTTTAGCATTTTCTATCATACTAAATAACGTATCATACTCGATGGTGTGCAAAAAAGAAACAAAAAATCAAATTTTCATGCTCATTGGTTGAAAATAAAAAAATAAGCAAAAAAATTCAGCATTGTTCTTCCTATCAAACACTTGCGTAGTTTAATTTCCTCCTTTACTTCAAATTTGAACTAAAAGAGATGAAAAAACTTGTTTTGATGGAGATCGAGCACTCTAGCAAAAATCAAAATTTGCTGCTCAATTTGCAATATGCTTAAAACTTGTCCCAACAGTTTGATATTCGCTGGCAGATAATTTTTTCTCATTGACTTGATTTTCAAAAGATGATCAACTGATCTTGGCATTTTCGATTGGAGGTAAATTGGTTTTGTCGCTGATCAATGTACAAAAGACGTGATAAAAAATTTAACTTAAAATTTCTGAACTTGTGTAATGAAATTTATTTGTTTCTTTTAAACAAATTTGAATTTTGGTTTTATATTAGTTTCCGTTAGAACATTTTTTATGTATGAAATTTGATTTCACTATGTCCTACTTGGTGCTCATCTGACTAACTTGCAGAGAAGGGAATAATTTTTTTTGATATTTGGTTAATTTCTATATTTTTGTCGAAATTAGGAAACAATTTGAGCAGCCTCGTTCAGTAGAAAAGATGAAATATTGGCGTCTTTCGTTCTTTTCCTAATTTGTGGGAACACTCAAACTGAAAATTTTTTACTTAATAACCTAATCCGTTATACAATATCAAAGTTGTACTCAGCTACCTTTTGATTATGATGATAAATAAATGTTTGCAAAAATATAGCATTTATGGGATATGCATGAAGAGTATTTTGTGTTAAGGAATGAGCGCAACTGGGTTATGCCTTAAGTTTATATAAAAGATTTCCATTTAGTTTCCGTCAATTGTAACTTTTAGGTTTTTCCCATTTTGTCAGTTCTCCATAACATTTCTTTGGTGCCGATGAACTTTTCGTCTAGTGGAAACAAAATTGTCGCAATTTACTGAAGAAAAAAAATTTTGGATAAGTTTTTTTAAATAATTTTTATCAAGCTGATAGCTATGAGTTCCATACTAAAAACATTCTGACTAGGATCTGCTTCCAGTTGCTTTGAGATAATCCAAAGAAACAATTTTTTCGATTGCGGACAAAATTTTTTGTCAGGTTTAGAGTTATGTTGACATGCAACTCATTGACTGGCACGGGCAGTCTTGTTTGATTGTATAGTCAGTTAGTTCATTGATGACTCTACAAAACAGTGTGAAGCAGTCGTACATCTTGCAAAACTCCGGGGATTCATTATTGATGGCAGTCATGCAGATGTTGCTCGAACAACAGTCGAAATGTATATGTTTAACATTGAAAGTTGCCTATCAAATCACAGAGATTACACTGAAATGAAACCGAGGTATCCACCCTGATTAGAAATCTAAACCATCTAACCATTGAAAATGGCAGCTATTTAATAAATCATAAGTCTAGATCATCATTACTTATTACTTGTCAACTAGCCGCTTTTGCCGAGATTAAAAGTTCGCGCTTGCCACTCTTTTTTGCCGGACATTTGAGCAAGGGGTCAAAGTTGAATGAAAACCTAATTGGTAACTAATTGCATCGGGTTACTAAGTGGGAGATAAAAAAGGTTGCTATAAGCGCGGATTAGCTATATTTACGTGCATCTTTAATCTTTGTAGTTTGGTATCTAAATTGGGTCTTAAGTAATTCATAATGAAACTCGATTTAGGCTAATTGAAATTTAAAATGATCCTTTTTAAAAAGATTTTAATAAAAATAATAAGAACATAAGAAGCAAGGAACCTCAAATTGCACTGTGATATGGTCCCCAAGACAGTTGACAGCGGGATACAAGTTAATATGTAATTTTTGGCGTACCATCTTTGTAGCTATGGTTTTCCTAGCAGGGAGAAAACTTGGGTTAGCTGACATGTAAACAAAAGTATTTTTGTATCATAAGCTTTAAGTTATTATCGTTTTGTTTGATCTTCAGCTAAAACAGTCCCAAAAACAGAGAAAAATTGGAGATTTGGAAAAAGCTTTTTTATCCAATTTTTAAAAATTTGTAAATATTTTGCTCCACTTCGGCGTGCTGAATTGATTTGTTAAAAAAGCAGTTCAATTGTTCAGAATGCCAAAGCATGGCTTGCAACCATACTTATGAACTAAAGCACATCCCAGGTTGAGGTGCCATTCGGAAGCGACCTCTGATCAGACCGAAATCAGATCATTGTCCAGACGGTTGTACGTTAAAGTAGTGCCAATGAAACCCAACTGTTGAAAAACGAATTTATTTAGTATACCATTAGTGCATATTTTTGAGTCAATGGATGAACTTAGACAGCTTTCCATAAAAAAGGTCGTGGTCTTCAATTAATCAAAACTTCCTTTTAAGGGGACCAACATTTGGTATCCCGTTAGTTCAAACCAGAGCCATCAGACTCTAGATGTGTCTCTGATCAGAATTCTGCCTTTGGTTTCCTCTTGGCAGAGCCAATATCTCTCAGTAAAAATACAAAAAATTGAAAGGAAAAAATACTCTCGAAATGGTCGCTGATCAGACACAATTACTCTCGAAATCTTTTCTGATCAGACTAATGTGCGCTTGAATCCGCCTCTGATCATCCTGACCCAGACGGAAATGACCTCTGATCATTTTTAAGTGCGCTCTAACCAAATTCCAGACCCTGTTATTTTGGTCTGGAAACACATCGTGTGCGTTGGACTTGAGACTGACCAGAGGTCACTTCCGTCTGGCACCTCAACGTGGGATAGGTGATTAGGTCTTGGCTATCGTTACACAAAAGTCTTTACAAGGGTCTTGATTGAGTATAATCATCGTTCGCTTTGGTATGGGAGGGTCTGATCAGAGATCAATATGTTCGAACTTCGGGCGCATGGAAAATTCTGAGACCCAAAAATCTGATCAGAGTTATCTTTGGAGTGAGACGGTCTGATCAAAAGTTATTATGGTCTGGGACGCTCCGATCATAAGTCTTTTGTTCTAGTACCCCAACCTGGGTGGCAATATTTTACCACAATAACAAGCATCAAGTCAAAATCATTCTCATGATTATGAAAATAAATTCCCACGTTGATTACGATCTGAATTGCATCCTTATTTTAGAATGGGTCGACTAATGTTGTGGACTGTTCCGCGTGCCAAATCAACTGTAATTCTTAAAGCTCTTTCTCGAAATCCGGAACTGAAATGTATTTTCGAACCTTTCACTTATGCTTATTTTGCCAATCATTATCACTCTCAATTCAACTTTGACCAACTGCGCGAATTCTACAAACATGAACCGTTCACTTCGGATAATATCGTTCTAAAAGATCTTCCGCTATATATTGAAAATCTCGATTTCGAATCATGGTTTGCACACAAAAATTTCAAGCATGCTTTGTTAGTGAGACATCCACAAGAGGTCGCGTTGTCCACGATCAAAGTGGGCGGCGAGCGGGTATCTTTTATGAAGTCGCGTGAAATGTTAAACTATGACGGGTCATCTGTTGAACTCCATTATGAAGCAATGCTCAAGCTGAAGGAATATTTGGAAGCAGCTCACGAACCGATGAAAGTCTTCGACGTTACAAATCTTTATAGCGACAATTGCGAACAGTTTCTGAGATCTTTATGCGATTTTGGTGAGATTCCCTATTCGGACGAGATGTTAAAGATGGAAAAAAGTAAAAGTTTTCCCAAAAATTGGTGGACAGCGCCGGAAACTACATCGGCAGCGCAGGATGATATAGTCAGCAACAAAATTTGGGAGTTCCACGAAAACGCACTGAAAGCGACGCGATTTCAACATCGAACAGAGAGGTTGGCGGAAACTAAAAGTCTCTCAGAACAAGATAGCAAGGATTTGGAGACAATTTTGAAAAATGTCATGACACTATACTATAATCTTCTCAATTAGTTACAATATTCGTGATTTTTAAACAGATTATGTTGCTGGAATCGTGTGGCTTACACCTCATCACATTTCGACTCATATCATCTCATCTTATCCCATTTAATCTCATTTCTTCTCAAATCATCTCATCTCGTCTTATATCATCTTTAATTGGAAGGGTGATATGTTAATCTATTTTTTCTGGAGGTTGTAATCATACGATAACAGTCGACGGATGTAATCATTTTATTTACGTGATTGAAATTGCAACAAGTTGTAACAACATCAAATAGAGCAGAATTTGTGTTTCAGCCTAAACCTGAACCTGGTGAAAATTGTGTTAAAGCCATTTTAGAAGCCAAAAAGCTGAGGCGATGATAGAAAAACAGAAGAATTAAGTCGATAGAAGAATTGAGGGAAAAACTGAACATTTTCCCAAAGTTTGGTGGACAGCGCCGGAAACTGCAGGATAATAAGGCCAGCAACAAGATTTGGAAGTCCTACGATAACGCACTGAAAGCAACGCGATTTCAACAACGAGCAGAGAAGATGGAGGAAACTAAGCGTCTCTCCGAAAAAGATATCATTGACTTGGAGACAACTTTGAAAAAGTTTACATCAGTATAATATAAACCTCTCAATTAGCAACATTCTTTGTGTTTTTAAATCAGATTACGTTGCAAAAAGTGTGTAGCATGCTCTTCATCTCATCACATATCATATAATCTTATATCAATTAGTCTCATCTCAACTCATCTGGTATCGTCTCACTTCACCTCGGATCATAAAATCTCATATTATCTCATCTCATCTCATGTGATATAAGAGTGAAGGAAACCACCATGCAGGAGAAAAATAAAAAAAGTGTCTCGATAGTAATAGTGTCCTAATTCATTGAATAATATTTCCACTATCTGGTGAATTCTGTATTTAATCACTCAATTCATTCACTTTGGTTTAAAATATATAGAACTATTTGTCACTAATTTATTAATCTTCAATCAAACTATGTGCGTTTTGCAGTAGGGATTGATGTAATTTATCAGCTAAGAAAATGTTACTAATTATTCTATGACTAATACGTTTATCTGCTCCTTTCTGGAGGTTGAAATTATGTGAAAACAGGTAAAGAATGTAATCATATTATTTACCTGATTCAAATTGCAATCGCATCAAGTCATCAATTGCAAAACGCAGTCGAGTCAAATCGAGCAGAAAAATGTGGGTAACCGGATTCAGTAAATCATTATTTGAATTTCAACCGAAACCTGAACTTAGTGAAAATAGACAATTTTAGGAACCAAAATGCTGAAGCGACAATAGAAAATAGAAGAATTGACCCGGGTTGACCACCATAGATAAATCTTGGCAACCATATCCAAGCCATATATGGTGACCAAGAAAACTTGGCAACCATATACCTGCCCATACGAAATTTCAAACGTACGCTGAAGAAGCGTGAAATAAGTGCCTGTGACATAGGGTGGTGAAAAGTCTCTGTTGAAACTTTGAAAAAAGTTCAAGTTCATGGTTTCTTGGCAACCATATATATGACCATAAACGTTCATGGTGCCATGGATGACCATATATGGTAAAATTTAAATCGTTCAAATGCGAATTTTTAGCAGATATCGGATAAGATCTTTTCTCCACAAAAGTGTTTGGAGACGTACTGCAGAAAACTTGTTGTTTATGGTTTCTTGGCAACCATATGCAAGACCATGCACCTTAATGGTTCATACAGGTACAATGAAACTTTATGGTCTTGGATATGGTTGCCAAGAATATTTTAAATCTTGATTTTTTGAAGTGAATCAATAAAAGAAAGATATATAAGGCTCAGAGTCACAAAACATTGGATTTATAGATAGATCAAAATAATTTAAAAAAAGAGGAACAGTGGCGTTTAACATTTTTTGATGTTTAATATTTTACTCAAAAAATTAGTCCTAAATTTTTTCCGACTTCGCGGTAGAGGTCTTCGGTGTCCTCTCAGTACGCAATGGACTTGGATTGCATCCGGAATTACGTCGGAGGCGCAGATTTGATCTGTTTTGTAAGAATTTGCTAGAAAATTCTATACGCTCAGAGATCGAAATTGAGGTTACAGCTAATTGTTTGTAAGGTCTTCGGTCCATACAAGTTTCCTTGGATGCCATACAAGATTTCCTGGATGCCATACAAGATTTCCTGGATGCCATACAAGAGCCATAGAGACCAAAAATGTTCTGTTTGGGGTTTACCCTGTCTACTTTGTACGCCTATACCCTTCCCTCCATGGAATCGCTGAAACGGGAAAAAAATTGGCAACCATGGTAAGATCATGCAACGAAACTTTTGTATAGCGTGTATGGAGCCATATATGGCTCTTGGATATGGTTGCCAAGAAAGGTCAACACGGGGAGTCAATTGATTGGTGATAACCAGAACCTGTATCATAAAAGTGTTTGGGTATATACATTGATAGCCAAAGACAGAGAAGACGGTGAAAAGACATGATGATAGAATATAACAAAACTGAAGAACAACAAACGGAAAACCAGAAAATATTCAAGTAAATTCTCAAGAAAGTGTTTTTTTTTGAAATGTGTTTTGACAATGAGATTCATGTGTTGCGTATTATTCAATCCGACAATATTCAGTGAGAGATACTGTTTGCTCAAAAATCATTTTTAGCACGATCAATATTAGAAATTATTTCACGTTTGTCAGTATAGATCAATAGATTATAGATCAATTTGTAAGACCAATAGATACTAAACATCACGTTTTAATTTTTTTTGGCAAACTTTGGCACAGCTGTTTAGGTCAAAGCTGTTTGTTTTGAACTTTGGCTTCACATCTCAGAAGTTTTCCTTCTTGCTACACTCCTGTGAACTCAAAATTTGATAATTTTCAGCTTTTATATTAAAATTCGGACAACTGTAGGGCCATTCTCTCATAATTATAAAATCCTGTATCCATTTGATGCGTAATTTTAAAAAATGATTAGTTCAGCATATTCAAAGTCTTAAATCGCTGCTTTCCAATGAATCATAAATCTTCTTTTCTAAACATTTTTAGTTCAATAGGAAATGCATATTGAAGATTATATAACTTAACTTTTAAAGAAAACTAATGAAATGTTTGCGCTCGGCAGCTAATCGGTGATTACCTGTGTCTTGAAGTGTTTCTGTGAGCATCCGGTTAGTTTAATTCATTTTGTTTAATTCCTTTTCTCTCTTCTCTTCTCTTCTCTTCTCTTCCCTTCTCTTCTCTTTTCTTCTCTTCTCTTCTCTATATTTAAATAATCTGGCTTTATGTTCAGCCTTTTTTGGACGAAAATAATCTTTTGCAAATATTAAACAGCCAAATAATCAGAATGCCATTAAATAATACACAATTCCAGTTTTATTGTCCTTTTATCAAAAAAAGTACGAAGAGGAAGCAAAAAAACTTTTTATTAGGGACCATAAGCATAAAGAATTTCTTGAAAAGTTTTGGGAAAGTGTAGTTATAATCCTTTTGCCAGTTTTCATTTCTCTTGAATCGCTAAACTACCTCAAATATCACCTAAAATGTTGGTCTTTCCTTGAGCTGCATTTTGAAAATCTCATATTAAATTTTCCAGCTTGTGTGGAAATAATTCTTTAAATTAATCGATTTTTTCCTGTTTGTAAGAATAAAGATGATCAAAAATAAGTCAAATTTTTCTGACATTATTGACTGAAAAAAGTTTTTACAAAAGTTTGTTGCCATGTTTTTTTCGGTATTTCTTTTGCTGGATATATATTTGACAGATAGAAAAAAAACTTTTTCCAAATACTATATTTTATCACTTTTGCATAATTTTCTTAAAGTACTCGGGCAAAATGTTTTCTTTAAAATTTAGGTTACAAATTAAAAACTTCTTCGTAATCTTCGTAGTTTCAAATCTAATAGCAATTTGGGCTTTTCGTTGCTTTATAGCTTGTTATCATATCAATCTTCCTTAATTTTCGTTAACAAAGGGCTGTAAACAAGAGGGGTCACAATAGATGCACCGAACTCCGCCAGAAGGTACAATCCAAAATCATCCCAATATCCTCCAACAATGGCAGGTCCTCCAAAACGGGCTGGATTAACTGGTCCACCTGTGATTGGAATCAAGCAGAAGTTAGCAATGACGACTACTAATCCAACTGACAAGGCAATGTTGCCATTTTGAACTGGTTTTGAAGCGTCCGTGCAACGCAAAACCTAAAAAAGGTAAATTGATTAGAGTATATCCAATTTATTATTTGTTTATTTTTAAATGAACAAAATTGATACACGATGATAAAAACAACACAAAATCAATCAACTGTGTTCTTGTACTCAGATACACACTCAAAATTCAATTTGTCTAAGTTTCTAAAATTTTTGTCATAAAACCATTGTAGCGTTGATAAAATTTTGTAGTATCAGTAACTTAACGGTTAAAGGGCATAACAGTTAAAACATTTTTGGAATAAGAATGAACTTTTGTAATATTCTTGAATGACTAATAACAATTCGTAGATCTATATTTTGGAATATGTATATATATATATATATATATATATATATATATATATATATATATATATATATATATAAATATATATATATATATATATATATATATATATATCCTATCTATCGATATCATATATGACCTAATACGATTACCAGAATCGTGTATGATGACGTATTCACGTATTATGACTATTGAGAATTATGCATGAAGGCATCCTAGAAAGGAGATTATCATCGCAAACCGAATAAATTGACTTCAAAAAGTAGGCTTCTAAAAGACGTCTACTGAGCACAGCAAAAATTAAAAAAAAAACAAATGTTTGCAAAAATTTTTCTAATGTTACTGAACAATCAATTTTGTTATTGATATATGATTGATAGTGCTCAAATGCGTGCAGATAGCCACATTTGGCAAAACATGGTTCCATGACACTTGAAAACAACATAGAGAGAAGAATTATATTTGTGTTTTTTTCCAGACGTGTAACATCCTGGATGTTGAAGGCAGAACAATTGAGTGCTGTATCAAAAGGCGTGTTTTTTTCGTAAAAATTCTTCCATTTTTCATTTCCTATTTTGTCCTTATTTTTCGCACTTTTTATTTATGAATTGCTCCTGATGGAAAAGCTTGGCTGCCTTATCAATTGTTCACATTACGCAATCCTGTGTTCTTAAAAAACACATTTCATTTCCATAGCATAGGTTAAGCAATTATAAAACTACTAGTTATTATCTACAAGCTAGATTAATTGTTTTAAGCTCGAATTAGTTTGTGGTAAATCTCGGAAGTAGGCTATCTGCTTTCGTCCTCAGGGCTCATCTAAGTTCAATAATAATGTCTCTCTCTCTCGTTGCCTTATTCAACAACAGCTCTGGATGGACTCTTCTCGAGCATTTTAAAAGGATTATGTTGAATGTTGGGGTCTACGCAGATGCAACTACTGTGAAAACGGACCAGTAGTGGATTTGAACCACCATGTTATACTTGCAAGCCTTGTGTGCTACAAATTTACACCAACTGCTAAGCTTTCGAACGTGGGCTTCTCTTATAACCCGTTCTCACGTTCTTTCTCGTTCCTCGAGGCTTCATTTCTCTAGCCAAGTATACGTTTAACAAGTAGAGATTCTTGTCAAGCTATGTCAAGCTTATCTTATGCACAATTTACAGTAGGTTGTTCTCTCACACTTCTAACAATGAAGATTAACTCTTAAGAAAAAAAAATCGTAGAATAATCATGAAACCGTATGCTTCAGAATGTAATTCAGTATTTAAGGTTTTGATATCAGCTGATTGAGCAATGAAGTGCTCTGATAACTAATTCATGCAGAAAATGTACTGAAAAAATTGTCATCTGGATGCGAAATGTCGCTTATCATTCGATAAAAAAAAACAAATTTCTCCTTGCAACAATTCATTTGCTTATAAAACTGAATCTATAATTTAAAAATTATTTAATCTCGAAAAAATATTCTGAGAAAAGGTGTTTGGTTTCAGATATCTCTGGCATCTTATTTTTAGTTGTTTTTCATTACCGTCGGTAAGTTTTCTACTTAGCAATCCAACTTTCCCTGGAACCCTCGAAACTTCAAATGAAAGCTTATATTTTAAAAATGTTGATGCATTGGTTGAAATTAATAACAAAGTTGTGATAAGTTCAGTTAGTTGGTTGAACTTCGATATCTGATTCCTGATTAAAACGTTTATATACGCTGGACTACCAGATCTTTTTGTCGCAATACATTTATACTGCTTATGGTTTTGTTGCACATTCACTTTTTTTTTTCCAAATTACTGTTTTTGGAACCGATTTTCTTCTTAAAAAGCAATTAGTTAATTCCTCGGAGCCACATTATTGGCAACATTTTTTTAACTTCAAGAGATGGTGATCATCTTGATATTACAAGAAAACATTTACTCTTCAATTAGAGTAATGATGCAAGACCAAAATCGACGAAATTGTCAACTAACCAAAGATCCTTCATAGGACACATTTTCAGATTTTTACCACACAAATCATTATCTTATCGGTATATGACACAAAATGTTTACTTGCAGGAATCTGACAGAAAAATGGTTGCCTGGTACGAATCTGGCACATAATGTTGATCTTGTAGAAGATTGACAAAAAATTAGTGATCTTGGAGGAATCTGTCAGAAATATCTGCCAGAAGATGAACCATCTTATAAGAATCTGCAAGAATCAAACAGATTTCTATAACATTAACATCCATTCTCGACTAGGGCACTCGTGATCTCACCTGCATAATAAGCATAGAGGTAAACAGGAACTCGAGTAGCACACCCTCCCATTTGTATCCATCCATCATCTTTGGAATGCAACTAAAAGATGAACGAAAAATGATCTTTGCCAACTATTCAAATTACTGTTTGCGAAAAAAGCGAGCTAATCATTTTTCGATCGTCATTGATGAAAATAAGCGTGGTATATATACACATATATATATATATATATATATATATATATATATATATACATATATATATATATATATATATATATATATATTTCAATTAGATCTGGCTTAGAGATGAAAAACGTATGACAACGCACTAATAAGAATGCAACGCTTTATTATCATAGCCAGTTCTTCCCAAAAATTGGGGAAAAAGCCAGTTCCGCCAAAAAATGCATCCTACTATTTTCAATTGTAAACTTGATGTGTCAGTTCACCCGTAGGTACTAAACACGAGAAAAATAAAAATCTGTTATGTAATTTTCCAGATATATTTTTCTGAAATCCTTCTTCAGATGTCTATGTCACAAATCATTTTTATAAATAACCCGCTGAAGAGAAGTTCATCTGAAACATTCTCTGGGATATCTAATGACGCCAGCTTTACAACTCCAGCACCCAAGATTCCCCCAACCATCTGGAAAACTATGTACATCACACCCCTCAGGATTGAAAGTTGCCCATTAATCAAAAGAGCCAGAGATACAGCTGGGTTGACATTGGCTCCAGAAATCGAATCAAACATCTGGACTAGAATCGCGATTGTCAGTCCCGTACCGAGTGCTCCAGCAACTAAGTTCCCCGGGCTCCAGACACCGATTAGACATGTCAAGAGGAAGAAGAAAGTTGCCAGGAATTCGCCAAAAACTGCTCGCCAGAATTCAAAGGTTTTGATCTCGTCAGCTCCTGAGACAAATGTTCGACCGAGGATTTTTACTTCTTTCGTCGCAGGCTCGTCCTTAATAAAACGAGCGCTCAATTATCAACTCTCGGTCCCTGGGGTAGTACTTCATTTGTGGGTTACATGCAGAATTATTACAAATGTAACTCAAAACTTATCTAGACCTAACGAACATTCACTCAAAACAAATGTTACAAATGTAACTCAAAACTTATCTGGACCTAACGAACTTTATAAACTTAGAAGTCTTCTGCACTTTTTGGTCAAAACTTGCAAGATCTTGTCCAGGATTCGACGGTCCAAATCCAATTCGTGACCCCAGACGTACAAGTCCAGTTGCAAAGTCTTGGCCCATACTTGCAAGTCAACTTCTAAGTCTCGACCAAGTCTTGCATATGAAAATACGAGTCTTGATTGAGGCGTTAAGTCTAAATCCAAGTGTACGCGAGCCAGAAAATTCCGTATAATTTGCGGGAAATTGTCCAAAGATTATCCCAAAACATTGCAATAGTCAGGAAATTGTCCAAAAGTTCTTTGGACTTCAATCTGATTTTCACGTTAATATTTAGCATCCCCCCATTTCATATTGTCAAATTTAAAACTAAAATTTTGAAAACTAAGTCAACATGAAAAAAGAAACCTTTTTGTAATTTAGGCAAAATCCAGGCTTAAATTTGGCTGAAAACTGGCAGTAATCCGCGGAACACTACTAAAACTTCCCCCATTACCTGCTCATATGACCCCACGGGTTGCTATATCGCAAGCTGATGTCATTTGATATCAGTTCTGAGGAACCTTGGGACATTCGAAAATACATTTTTCATTCAAAAAGTTTTGAAAGTTGTTTTTTGATTGTCTATCAAATGATAATTCCTGGAATAGATCACGCAAATCTTGCCCAAGAATTAGCGAACTTGCAAGGCTTGTTGTTAGTCTTGGCCCTCGTTGTGATATGTAAACAGACATCCAATCATGCTTGCATTGCTGTTCCGACTCCTCTTGAGGGGGGGGGGGACTATATACTCAAATGGGGTTTTTTGTTCAGACAAGCTTGGCCGATCGATATATTCATCGTAGAGAGTTGAGACTGGTATTATTAGAAAGCTTGTCCATCGTAGAATATGGAACTAAAAAGATTATTTTGTTTTTCGTTTTTTACAGGGAGTTATCGAAGTTTGAACTTTTGAGAAATTAGAGTGAATTCCGTTGATTTTATTCACATTTTTCGGAATATTTGACTAAAATGCTGGAACTTGTTAAGATTTTTTAAAAAAGTGTTGTTGTTTTTCTTTTTAAAGACAAAAAATAATGTTGGCTATTTTTATTTAATTTTTAATCAAAAATTCTGGCTAAATATTTAACAAAACTCACAATTTTTCATCAAAAACAGCACGAAATAATTTTCTTTAGCCCACTTTGACTAAATTTGCAGGAAGTGCACACCCAAAAACCACTAACCCAATCTTTGCCCACTCAAAGGGGGCTATTTTCACTTCAACTTCCGTTGAGAGAGCTGTAATTAAACCTTTGCCGTCTTTTGCTATCATTATTCGTTGATTATCAAAAACGCAGCATTTATTTTTGATTTTTTAACTAACAAAATATCTATATCTATGAAAATCGAAAAGTTTTGTGTTCTTAATGGACGAACAGCATTAGCAGGGCTAGTTTTGGACTAATCTTGGACTGTTACAATCCAAAAATAATTTGGATTGTATTCAGGCGGTCTATTTTAATAATTTATTTAGTAATGCACTCAGTTATATCTCGTTAGAAGACCATTGAGACCACTGAGCATCCACTTTGCATTCGAATACAAATAAAAACAAATAAAAGCGGAAATCGAAAAGTACATTATTGCAGGGAAACAGTGGCGAAAGGTTTGGTATCATTATCTATTCAATAGGAACAACAAGTACAATCAATTATTTTTCCCCTCATTGCCACAATTGTGATGTGTGACTTGTTCTGAAAGTTCTAAATGGACAAGACACCAAAAAGGTCCACAAGCACTGAAAAATGCTAGAAAAAAGAAAATTTCGAAAAGTCGTAGCTTCAAAACCAAATAAAAGTCACTCAAAAGATAAAACAGCAAGGAATGCTATATCGTGACGCATCCGAGGTGACCAGATGGTTTGCTGTGACAACGCTAAAACGCGACTGAAATGAGACAGAAATGGCAAATGTGCAAAAACCAATCATATTTATTTGAAATTATGTTTTTTTCAAATTTGCCGAGAAAAAAACGATCATATGTTTCCAACTAAAACACAGCAAAATGGTTCCCTTGTTTCATACACGGAGACAAGTCACACTTAGGTTACTTCAAAATAGTTCATAATAACAATGAAAACAGGCACAACTCAAAACTTCACACATACTTTTAAACAAAAAAGATGCTGAAGCAAAAAAAAGTTGATTGGTCTTCATTTGCACGTAAATTTGAATCGTCAATAATTGAACTCCGACTTGAAATCAGTTTGGTCTGCTGTTAACATGAAAAAAAAACATAAAGGCAATTTTTTTTCGGAAACCGTGCGTCCCGTAACAATCGAAAAAGTTATTGAATTGTAAAGATTAGGCCAATGCTAACCCTCCTATTGCTGCTCGTCCAATAAAACAAAAGTATGTCAAAATTTACCCGAAAAGCTAAATAGACAAAACGGGTAATATATCAATTTAAATGATGATTTTTGGATAATTATCGAGTTATAGTAGCGAAAAACCATTAGGTATAAACTGAAAGCATTAGATTTTTTTAGTAGTTCCATAGACAACAAATAAGACCTGTGAATGTTTAGACTCCGTCCTAAGACTATGAAACTAACAAGTCCTGGCAAAACTCAAGAATTCCTTAAAAAATACGAAGACACTTTTAGAATCCATAAAAATGAGCTTTACTCAGAAAAACCCAATATTCATTCTTTTTGTCTCATTTTAAAATAACGGGGTTTCTTTTTGATTTAGCTTTTCAAAACGAAAATCAAATTGCCTGTAATTGGGACGAAGAAAATTGCAAAAAAATATTATAAAACGGACGGTGTGAAAACAAATCCAAATTAATCTTTCGTTGTATCATTGGTGAGGCTGAAACCCCCTTATTACCTAGAGGCTGTTCAAAAAATGTTTTGGTGAAAGAAGTTCTAAGTATATCAAAAAATAAATGATGCATTTTTGGTAAAACGGGAGAAATCGTAAACCACACCATGATTGTTTTTAATGATCTGTATGGAGCAAAACTTTGTTCTTAGTCATTTAGAAATTAGTTTTGAGGATTCTATTATACTAGTTAAGATTTGCAGGAGAAATTTTTCCTTGAGCTCTGAGGGTATCACTGAATCTATTGGAGGGAAAATTAGGGCAATTATTTCTTTACCTGTTCAACAGTGGGTTCTTGGATCTCTGACTGGAGTGGTTCCATTTCCACGGCTGAACTGGCAGTTGTAGTAGACGTTGTATCTTTTATTGTCCCATAAGAGTATCTGGTAATGAGTTCTTTCACTACAGTGTTGCTCATTGCTCACGCTGCCGTTATTTCTCTAGAAAAATTACCTTTTTAAACACGAGTTTCTTCATGAATACATCTGTGTTACATCTGCAGAAAAACTATTTAAAAATTTAATAAAGTATACCTTTGGCCCTATACAACTTGACTTATATAATGATTTTTTTTCTGTTCCCAATGAAAAACAAAAAAAGCAGCCTGTCATCAATCTATATCAGATGACATGACACTTATAATGAATAAAAAATTTTGGTATTTTGCCGATTGATTAAAAGCAATTGGTAAAATACGACCATTTTTATGCATTATATTTTGTATCATGTCATCTGATATAGATTGATGACAGGCTGCATTTTCTTCATTGAGAACAGAAAAAGATCGTATGCAATGAATTTTTAATTAATTGTTCAATTTGTGCCTAAACCAACCCCTGAGCAAAGTGGCAGAGAAAAACCATCTCTGAGCAGCCCATCTCAGACCGAAATGATATCTGTTCAGACTCAAACGCACTCAAAGTTTCTTTTACTGCGCTCGAAATGCCCTGAAAGCTAATCTGACGTCACTCAAAATTGCTCAAAAGTTTTCAGTCGCTTGAGTTGCTCTCAAAATGACTGATGATCAGTAGAACCTGCGTTTTAGGATCAATCCATTTTGCGCTCAAACCCAAATTGTTTCTGATCAGACTATCTTGCGACGTAATTCTGCGTAATCAGACTAAGCGAGCTCGATTTGATATCCGATCAGACTATCGGGAGCTGGGAATCGTACAAGAAAACATAAAAACAGAACTTGCGTTGGAAATAGTAGAATAAGATTAGCATTATTAAATGAAACACATTTGTCAACTAATTTCAAAATTTGAGAGGCCCTGGTCATTGACCATTGCATATCTTACAAGATCTTTTAAAATTTTTATATAGCCTTACAAATTAATGCATTAATCTTGTATGATTTTATAATAGACTTACAAGATATATTCTGAACTTGTAAGATCTTATAAGAATTTCAAAAAGTCGTAAGATTCATATAAGAAATGTTCTAACCTTGTAAGACTTCCCAAAAATAGCAACAAATATTAAGATCTTAGAAGTACCTTACAAGACACACATTATACTTTGACGATTGAAAGATATATTTTAAGAATCTTAAAAGATCTTAGATTTTTTTATTTAGCACTTTTTGTATACAATTGTTGCATCGTTCTTTCGAAATAGCTGGAAAAGAGCAGATTTTGATAAAACTTCTTTCTCAGTCATTTATACCCTTTAAAGGGGACGGGCTCATTCTTGATGCTGGACCTGTTTGTTCTCATCAGAACAAACAGAATTGATAAAAGTTAACGGGGACTGAACGTCAATTATTAATCGATACTCATTCAATGAAATTGCAATTCTTGGATCAGTACTGTATCACAGCTCTGATCATGTCACTTTTTACATTTTGCAGGTCTTAAATCATGTCTTAAGTCTGGGCAAATCTTTAGTAAAGTCTTGAGCAAGTCTTGAAAAAGACTTGACAAGTCTTGGTTAAAGCATTGAGCACAGTTTTCATTTTTGGTTTGAGTTCATTTGGTTACAAATGAAGAAGGTGGCCACTTTCAGTGGTCTGCCTAAAAAGCTCACCAAATTGAAAAAAGAAGCACAAGACAATACTAGCACTTCCATAGAGTTCACTTGATGAAAAATGAAAAAATTCTGATATCGCCCAAAGATACAAGTCATGGCCCAATTTTTCTACCAATTGAAAAAAAAAATAGTTTTGGGTTCAATAAATGAAAAATTTCTCGTATAATTTTTTTAATCATTTTTTCTAATTCCGAAATACATTTCTTCGCAAGTCTTAAGACTTGAGAGAAGAGCTGATCAGTTGTGATTTGTCAATTCAAGACTTGTATCTCACTGGACAAGTACTGATCAAGAATTGAATTTTTTTCCGGGAAATGATCTCCAAATTGTCGCAGAGCAGACTAAATTGTGCGAAAAGTTTTCTCTAATTTGATCGCTTTCCACTCAAAATTGTCTCTGGTCAGACTGAAACCTGATCTAGTCATTTGGAACAGTACTCACAGAAGGAATTTGGAAATTAAGAGCCCAAAACGTACTTGAGCCGGAAAGCAATAAAAAATATTCTGTTTTTTTTTGTATTTTGATTGCTTATTTAATCAGACAGCAAAATGTATTATGTAAATTGAAATTATTTATGTAAAAGTTATATACGCACCTATCGACTTTGTTTCAGCTAACACGGCAAATTGTATTCTAAAATATTCCGATCAGTAGTTTAATCCAATACTGGGGTGTAATTTTGCGATATTTGAAGCAACACCAGTTTGTGTGATCACTTACAATTGATACAAAAATCGACATCCTGAGCTTTCAACCAGAATTATTGGTTGTCAATAATAGTTATGTATGCAGACTTGTTTCCAATGTGTTTATCTGGGATATAGTTTACTGAATTAAACAAGAATGTAATCATACGAGAAACATAGTGTCATTTTTAGACTTTTTATCAATTGTTTGTCATTGACGATGTATAAGCATTATGGGCTGCGCAACTATTTACGAAGAAACCGCATTGAATCAAGTTAGGCTTGTTTAAAAGTAATCCAACTTATTTGCTGAGGTTATCAAATTTGATTAAATATGATCAAATTATTTCAGGCTCATCCGTTTCTTTCTTCAGGTGAAATATCCCCTGGCGCCTCATTTATGCAGATCTAAGATACGACATTAGGCTGGCTTTGTTAAAAGAAGGGAGGGAGGCCAGATTATCCATCTCACATCTGACTAAGTTTAGCTCCTCAGTCTTGTATTTAATATTATAATGTTTTATATTATTTTAATCTTCTGTTTAATGAATCTGGTAATGTGTATGAATCTCATTGTATAGTTTGTCAAATTTTGTCATTTATTTACTCTTGTGATTTCTTCCAGAAACGCATGTGACTGACTACTAACATACTTGCATAGATCCAGAACGAGCCTCTGGAGTTGAGTCTAACAAATTCTTGACTTAATCTAACTTGAATTCCGAAAGTTTTTTTGTAGCATCTAGATAAAAGATAAAGATGCCAGTGAAGCTTAAATATGTTCTTTTGTAACGGTTATCACTACCTTTAGTAACGGTTATCAGTTTTCGTAAACTGAAAATAAACAAATATTGTCAGCAAAATTTTCAAAAGTAACAGTCTGTACAGTTTTTGATCTCAAGAATAACTGTAATCATAATGTGAACTGTTGAGTTAACACTTCGTCAAGTTAGGCCAATGGGATAAGTATCACTCAAATCTGGTATCTCTGAATTATTTAAGTATTCTTAAGACAAATTTTCAAAAATTTTTGGAAAAAAATGGGCCAAATTTCGAAAAATTTTTGAAGTTAATCATCGTATTTGATTGCTTTGTGTGAGCTGTAACAGTCTAGAGCAGTGACTCAGTTTAATATTTGGAGACTATATGAACAATTCGTGAGCCTTATTTGTTGCTATGAGAATACAGTTTTAAAAGTTTTTCTTAATCAGAAACAAAATTTTGGTCCCTGCCAGTAGAGCTTCTCGATCATTGAAGAAAAAAGACTTGACAGCTTTCCAGGTGGAAATTGCATAATTGAGACTTAAGTTAGGTGAATTTTATTAAAGCCATTTATTATTTTCTTAACTACAAAACAAAAAAAAATGCCTTAATGACGATGATATTGCTGCATTTGTTTAGTACACAAATGAGAAAATTAAAAATTCTTTTAAAAAAATTAATGAGAAATGTGGTTTTTGCAGTTCCCTCAGCTGAAAAAACCATATTCATTTTAAGCACAGCAATTACATTAGATCAAACGCATTTATCAAGATGCAATTGGAAATCTCCTTTGAAAATCTAGTACTGCTAGACCGTAATATTCCTATTTCAGCTCATCTAAAACGTCAGAAGTTCAAGAAACTTTGATTTTCTTGTTCGATTGGTTTTGTAAGCTGACATTGTCGAGTGAATTTTTTTGGATTTATTTTTTTCAACAAAAATTCAATCAATAAGTGGAGGAATAATTGATCAATGAAGCGATCAATTTCAAAAAGCTCATTTTTGTTAAAGTGGCTCTCATTTTTGTAGATCGGAAACTATTTTTTACAATAAGAATGTAGTTGTACAAACTGTTTTTAATGAGAAATCTGTTCTTGTCCTCAGCAATGGTGTTTTGAGATAAAGTAAGAAACTCAATCTTTGACACTGTAACAGAGCCGACATCAAGTTTCCCGTTTAGGTTGAATGATGGTTTTTTTTTCAAGTATCCTCATTGTCTCGTTAAGGGACAGACAATCAATTACCAGTCTGCGGTCGGTTGAGACAGTGTTTGTTTGGCTTAAGAAAACGAATGAAAAAGTTTTTTGGCAACATAACAAAATTATTTGATCAGTCAGTATAGAAGATGCGTTGCTTATGAAGCTTCAATTGGAAAAATACTCCTTAAAATTTAGTTTCTTTGTTATCTATTATCTCCAAAACATTTAGAGTTAAAAGAAATAGCTTTTGAATTTTTTTGAAGTAGGTGGTGAAGTTGAAAATTTGTTCTCATGTATGCAGAAATTCTTGCAACTAAGTTGGTTGATCATACTGCAAAGCGATATAAATTGAGAAATTTCATAATAAAATTGAGCCATCAATTAAATTACAAAACTTAAATGCACTTCCTTCGTCACGGTTTAAAAATTAAATGAAGTTACCCAAGTTGCAGACAAAAAATCGGTTTTCATATTTTATTGATAACGAGGTTTCATCTTCGAAGAGTAACCTAATTAATTGCTCGTCAACGAACACGCCACGCCTTGTCAGTTTGACCCAAGAGAGGTTCTCTAGTAAGAGCTAATCAGTCAGAATTTCCCAAAAGTTTTTAATTTGTAGAACTAAACTTTAGTTCTCGAGTTGACATTATTGAAAAAAGTCTACGTCCACTATCTCAAAAACAGTTTCAACGAGCTTCGCATCGTTTTTCAAAAAATATTGCACGTCAGAGGGAAATGTTGACCATGATTTTCAGAACAAAGAAACTTTTGCGTCTGCGTTGAAAAATCAATTGTGAGTAAAAAATGAAGAAAAAATTGTAAAAAGTTGATCATTACAGAAAGCCAAAATTTCATCTTAGAAGTTATTAACCTATTGAAACAATTCAATAATAATTTTTTGAAAAAATTTGCAAAAAACCAAGTTTTAAAATAATTATTGGTGGTGAAAAATATTCGTAACATTTTTTCAAGGTCAATGAAAATCTCTTAATTTTAGATACTCACAATTGAAACCGCTCTTGTGAACTGCTGTACCAATTGTTGGTCTGAAAAAATTGATTGAATTCTCTGTGGATTAATTCTAGAATTTAGAAAATCAAAAATTTCTCCAAATATTTTTGAGTTCTTATGCAATGAATGATTAGATTAATTCAGAGATAAGAAATTAAAACTGACCTGGTTTTGGCTAATCTTCAGAACGTGAAAAATTGTGATCAGGGAGGATTTATAATTTCAAGCAATGCGTTTTGCTGAAAAAGTGCTCCTCAAAATTTTTCTTTTGACCGTGCTCCGCTTCGTGTGGTCTAATGAGTGCTAGACAATTCGAAACCAATTTAGCCGTGAAAATTTTTGTATTACATTTTGTTCTGGCGGAACTACCAAGGAGGCGTTTATCTGATGAGATTTGGCAACATTGCTGCAAAAAACGGTTATCTACTAAGATTTCCTGCAATTATTGGCTCTTTGCAGAAAACCACCCGGAGGTTGGTGGCAGAGCAAATCAGCGCTGAATGAGTATAGATACATTCTGTTTTTCTTGATTGCCAGTATCCAGATTGCCTGTTCATATCCCAATTTACACGGGCCAGTTTTGAGTTTTGAGTAAAATTTACTTCAAGAAAAATAATATGCTCAGCATAACACCCGCCAAAAAGGTTTGATTTACATGCGATTCAAACTTCCGCATATGTGCTTGTAACATTTAGTTCGCGTAACAGGTCTTAACCACTAAGTTTAATGGGCTTTGTGGTAATTGCCTACAAACTAGCTTATATATAAACAGTCTTGATACTACTATAGTAATTACCAGTTATAAGCTACAAAAGTATAATTTTAATCTGCTCAGACTTAATTTTGAGGTATGATTGATTTTCAGACTGTACAGGAGAAATTTAGCCTAAGCTATCTCCATGACCTCAAAATAATCATAATGAAGAAGAACTGCACATAAAGAAACCTAAAAAATCTGGAGATGCAATGCTTCAGAGCTGAATTAGGTTTTTACACTTGAAATATGATGGTTCAGCGCAAGACGAACCATTACAATATTTTTTAAAATTGTTTATGTGCTTTTTCATTGGTTTTCCTGAGGTATAATTGCCGCTTTTCTGAAAAAAGATAGTTAAGCTATTATATACAATCGAAATCAGAGCTATTACATACGAAATCAGATAGTCAACTTTTTGCAGTCTTGAGTGACAAGGTTCTACCGATATTAACGAGTCATAAAAATGCCTCCTTTTAGTCAACCAGTGTATAAACTACTAATTTTTATAGGTGTCTAATGGGTTCAAGTAGTTAGCTCATATACCATGTTTACTAAGACAATATTCTACGTGTTAGATGATGTTTAAGCCTAATACGGGTTCTTAAAGTATATATTTGAGGTGTTTTTGAGTGTTTAAGAAAGTTTTTGGATAGATATGTTTATATCGAAGGGTGGGTTGTCAGGAACCTATCTTCAGCGACAAAAATCCGACACTACACGGTTAACGGTTAGCGGGTACGAGTCTTCCACGAACAAAGGATATCAACTAAAATTCTAGTAGGTCCTCTTTCAAGATAATATACCCGGGTCGAGGTGTCACCGCCATTCAACGCAAAATTATGTAAGATAAGCGGTTAATGCGGAAATTTTTGTACGATAAGCGGTGAATGCGGTGAAATTACATAAATTAGGCGGTGAATGCGGTGAAAAAAACTTTATCGGCTGGTAGCGCTGAAATTACATAATTTAACCGCTGAATTTAGCGGTGAAGTTACATAAATTCACCACTTCGAAAAAAAGTGTCCAAATTATGTAAGATAAGCGGTGAATGCGGTGAAAATACATAAATTCACCGCTCAACTTAGTGGTGAACTTACATAAATTCACCGCTTAGAAAAAATTGTTAGAGATGTTTGAGATCAGCAAAGAATGCGTTGAAACTAATGGTGAGTGTGGGAGGAATTGTTAGATTTGCCTTCCCACTAAAACTACCCCTTAATCTTACATCTTTTTGACACTTTTTCTAAGCGGTGAATTTATCTAATTTCACCACTAGAGTAAGCGGTGAACTTACAAAAATTCACCACATTTCACCGCTAAAATATGTAATTTCACCGCTAAAAATTGCAAATCTTACAAAAATTCACCGCGCATGTTTTTGCAGAAAGTAGAGTGAATTCGATTTATAATCAAACAAAAAATAATAAAATTTAGTGAGAGATGGCGCAGTGGAAGAAGAAGTGGATGACATGCAGGAGGTGAGAGGTTCGGACCCTTGTAAGGGCGGTGAAATTACATATTTTAGCGGTGAATTATGGTGAATTTTTGTAAAATCACCGCTTAATCTAGCGGTGAACTTACATAATTTCACCGCATTCACCGCATTTCACCGCAAAATTATGTACGAAATTTGCGGTGAAAAAACTAACTTTTCACCGCTTATCTTACATATTTTTGCATTTTTTTCTCGACCCGGGTAATCGTGCAAGGGTCTTCAAAAGTGTTAGCAGATAACGGTCCCAGTTTGACCAAGGTCATTTTAACTCAGAACTAAATAAGTTTAATTTCACTATCCTATGCTTTTTTTTGGTGAAATCAAAAATTTCAAAATTTACATGAATTTTGTCTGATCATGGTAAAAATCAAGTTTAATCTGTCAAGTACAAAATCATGATTAAAAAAGTTTTCTGAATTTGTCCTGCTCATAAAAACCTATAATTGGACTGCAAATGTACTGATTCAGAACTGATTTTCTGATTTAATATGGGAACGTTCGGATTCAGCGCTGAATTGTGCTGGGACTAGGGTCCGGGTATGCATTAAAGTTGCAGACAAGTTTCTACATCGTGACGTGTTAGTTGTGCAACTTTTACTGTATGTCACCAACTCTGCAAACAATGAGATCATTTTCGTTCTTTCTAAACTCCAATTGATAGATCTTAGTTTTTTGAAGGAATGTGCTAACAGTTAGGATTGCAGCTGAGAAAAACAATTGACCAATCTTTTTTCAACATTTGATACCAGGCAGAGAGAAAATTCTGTCCTTGAAACCATGTTGAAACAAATTTCAGTTTTTTTAAAGCGGATAAACAAAAGGATACGAATACAAACTTATTTAAGCAATATTAAAATTACTTGAAGTTTTTAGTGAAATTACTTGTTGGTTTTAGTGTTGAATGTCTGAATTACACAATAAGGACTTCACCTCCATAATGATTTTACAGTATTTTTACACAATTATCCAATAAAGAGTATTAGTTTTAATTTTAAAGATTTTTATATTTTTTAGAGAATTAGAGACTACCATATACTAAAAATGATGGTACTTGACACTTTTAGAAAAAACACGAATCATTTGATTATAACTATTCTGCTTACCATTATTCTAATTGTGGCGAGTTTATATAAACAAAATGTATATTCCTTGCGTGAAAACGTCTACTTCAACAAAATCGGATCTAGTGTGAATTTAACCTCAAAACTGTCAAAATTGAACGGAAAAGATACAAAATTAGATCAAAAAGAATTATGGCGAGATGTGAAAATTCTTTGTATTATTCACACATGTCCTCGTAATTTAGAAACCAAAGCAAAGTATGTTAAGCAAACTTGGTCTTTTCTGTGCAATAAAACTTTATTTGTCAGCGATGAAATTAATACGACGTTTCCAACGATCAAAGTAACGAACAGAAAAGGGTCGAACGAAATTTGGGCAAAGTCGAGAAGAACTCTGGAATGGGTTTACTCAAAATACCTGAACAAATTCGACTGGTTTTTCAAAGCAGACGACGATACTTACGTCATTATGGACAACTTGAGACGATTCTTGTACAAGAAAGATGCGACAAAACTTGAATGGTATGGAAAAGTTATGACGAATGGTATCAACAGGGGACATTATCCACAAGGTGGAGCCGGATACGCTTTCGGAAGTGCAGCTCTGAAACGACTGGTCGAAGTTGGTTTCAAATCTGGTCAGAATTGCCCAAATGCGAGTTTGAAGACTCATGGGGATGATATGTGCCTGGGAGTATGTCTTGATGAATCAGGAATCACTTTGGTCAAAGACTGTTTGGACTCTCGAGGCAGAGAATTATTTCACGCTCTAGGAGTGAAAGATGAGTTTTTTCTTCCTGTGGACAGAAAGCGCGCTTACTATAAATACTCGTTGAACAAAATTGTTACAGAAACGTGTTGCTCTAATGAAAGTATTTCTTTTCATAAAATTCCTGGACGCGATCAGCTCTTTATTGATTATTTGATGAGACGTTTTGTAAGACCAAATTGATGCGTGAAAATTAATTTAAAATTTATTTTACTCTAACTTTATCCCGTTTGGAGATGGCAACCGTTAAAGTTTGGCGAAAAGAGCGCTGAAGGTGAGAAAAAGGTTCTTCTGTCGTTAGTTTATCAAATTTTATCACAATGGAATACCTATAAAGAATATAGAAATGTAAGGTTTCAATTAAAAGTTTTGATCTAATGGTTTAACAATGGAAACAGTAGGGGGGGGGGGTCTTTACCGCGAGAGACGGAACCCGGAACCATCGACTCACATACTTCAACTAATCTACGTCACGTTAGCAACTCATGGAATCGTTCGTTGCTTTGTATTAAGAATGGTTTTCAAATATAATTAATGTGTCCAATCTCCTACTTTTTACCCCATTTTTCTGAGGTACATATGAAAGGGGGAAAAAGAAGAAAACATTGAACTTTAAGTAGAAATGATCGCACATTAACGAACCTCCTTGTCTGCTTTATTATATATTACTTTGTCTGTTTTGTGTTTCTGTTTTGGAGAGAGCTTTTCGAGCCTAGTTTTTTTAGCTAGTGCTCTGCTCAATTCTCCTATAGTTGTTTGTTTGTAACTCCGCCGTAGCCGGTCCCCAGCCCGGTTGAGAGAAGGAGGAAGGGAACACACCCAAAACATACTGGAAAATCTCAAAAAGTTGTTCGTTAGTTCAACTGTAGATTTTTTCCGACAGTATTTGACCTATTTCATACTTTTGCTCGTTAATGATCAGAATTTAGATCGTTAATGATCAGAATTTAGCTCGTTAATGATCAGAATTTAGCTCGTTAATGATCAGAATTTAGCTCGTTAATGATCAGAATTTAGCTCGTTAATGATCAGAATTTAGCTCGTTAATGGTCAGAATATAGCTCGTTAATGATCAGACTTTAGCTCGTTAATGATCAGACTTTAGGCAGACTTTGACTAGGAAGCTCGTTCATGTAGACAGACTTTAATATGGCACTCGTCCATGTAATCAAAAACGCAATTTACCCCCTCCCCCCCTGTGCGTTTTTAATTGTCTCATCATTAACGCACACCTCGACCTGGGGTGCAATTTATTTGAGTATTAGGTTCAAATTTATGTCCCAGTTTAGAATAAAATTGCGTCCACATTATTTGATTTAATACGAATTGATTTGGAATATTTGAATACTGACTCGATCTGAAAGGATTTCTCTAACAAAAAATAACTGATCATTGTTACATATTTATTTCGCTGTTTTAATACCTATCATACATGAACCGTACCTAGCTGTCAGAAAAATTCAGAACTGATTTCAGAAACAGTTCAGTACTGATTCACGGTCTGATTCAGAGTCTGTTCATTTCATATTTTGCTCTGATATTCAGTGATCCAGACTCTGATTCAAACTCTGAATCAAACATCGAATTTTTGTCTGAATTAGATTAAATTCATAACGATTTTTCGTGAGCCGAGCTAGGTGTTACCATTGCTGTCGGTCGCAGGAAATTTTATATAAAAAGTTTGTCAGAAATTTTCTCAAGTCATGTTAAAAACTGAATTTTTGACATTTTCCAACATGCTCTGAGTGGTTTTTTCCCTCCTCCTTTTTCATTTCGGGCTGCGGACCGGCTGTGGAGGAGTTGTTGAGTTAAACTCTAGGAGAACTGGTATAGCATGTTAAAAAACCAAGCTTGTAAAAGATTCCAAACAAAAACAAACTACAGTTTTGTTCCCTGTCGCCATTTTTTACTAGTAATAACAGGGTCATACAATACAAATCATACAAAATAAAGACTATGGGACCGGCACTTGCGGATTCATGGAAGTAAACTATAGAAAAATTGGTATAGCTTGGTAAAAACCATAGTTGCACAGCTTTCCAATGTTAGACAAGACAAAAAGAAACATTAAAGAAGGCAGAAATAGGCAAAATTTAGCAAATTCACAGTTCACAGAGCCAATAGAGTTGATGCTAAACCAAAATTCCTGGCAAAACCACGGAAGTAGTTTTATTAATTTGAACATTTATCTTACCGAAGACATCATGTTACTCGAAACCGATATTGAGTTCCCCTTCGATGTAAAAAATTATCTGGACGCTTTTGCTAGCTAAATAGCACAGGCGCCCAAAGACTAACCCTAATGGCGTGTTTATGTGTGACTCTAATTTGTTTGCATTATGAGACTCAGGTCAAATCAAAAAATTGTCTGATCACAACTTGGTTCTGTTAATATTCATGAGAACAGAGTCACTTATCATTCAAACTTCAAATTTTATTTGAAATTTCAAAAAGCCAACTAGTAGAGGGTTTTCAAATTCTTTCCTCTTAGTAACGGTAAATATCAGATCTGTTAAAATGCTGTAGATATTGAGTAATCCTACTTTTTATCACAAAAGTGTCGCAATTGAAAGTGATAGATTTTTAGTTTTGGAAAATCAGTTTCCTACAACTTGTTGGTAAGAATGTTGGCTTGTCATTCAAAGCCATTTGGCAAACTAGACTTCTATGGAATGAAGGAGGCGATATTGGAAGTTCAATGGGTGCAATATTGATTTTCTGAGTGGTACCATTTTTATAAGAACTAGTTATCATCCAGTATTTACCTCAGCTTGATCAAAGATTGTAGGGAGTAAGTACATACATTGGGGCAAGTTCAATTGTTGTTATTTTTGGGAATCTGTTTCATAGATACCGTGGGCGACTTTAAACTTCCAAAGTAGTTATCTTTTTAATTGAGTGGATGACCGATTGACTAGTTGCTAGCGTGTTAAGACTGAGACTGCATTTTTTCGTTTGAATAGCTTGAGTAGAAGTCAAGAATGTATAAAGAAGACGTTCAGGGCTTTTAATTGATCGTTTGAGGTCATAACAAACGTTACGTATGGGACACACATTTGCTGCAGTCAATAGCAGCGATTTGAACAATATTGTTGTTCACGCGTTCGTTTACGTGGTGATTCGAATAGTTGCTATGGAAGAGTAAAATACCACGATTGTTTGCTAAGACATCGGAGTGGTAGAAAACTCAAAATCACTCTGACATTGAGAGAGAGAGTAAATATTGTCGTGTAAAATTGGTCTTTCTTAGAAGAAAAAAGACTTACATAAAGAAAATCGAGAACCAAGAACGAGAGATTTGCTAGGCTGATATTAGAATGGACAACTTGGCTTGGTGAAATTAAGTAGAGAGATTAAGTTCTTTTGATAAATTCCATTTATGATTACCTAATTGTGTTAATGAATTGAAATAATTTTTGTTGCTTAAAATCCGATTGGTTTAGTCCCGAATCTGTTTATCTTTTCTTTCGAATTACATCAATTTACTTTTGAGCAGCCGGAGGCAGAGCAAACCGGGGACATTGTGAGTAGAATTTGAAGAAAAATTTTCTGCCAAAATTAAGCCATAGACCATTTATATTAGGATTTCGAGCGGTAGTGTCTCCCCGATTATTAACCTAGTGTACATTCGAAATTCTACTGTGGCGTTCCCGGGTGGGCTAGCTTTTATCAGGTACACTTAGCACCAGTTGAGTGAGAAGAGTAATCGGAAATCAGTTTAAGACGAAGAAGTCCTGCGATCACAAATAAGCAATGATTGAGAACGAAATACACTTTTTGCGGATGCTTTGGTTGTGGCTCAAAACCATTTGGCAGTCAACAACTCAGTTGGCAGGCCTGAGAGATTCCCCTCGGGGTTGTTTTCAGACTCATTTTTATGGAAAGCCCACTTCTCATACCTTATGGATAAACATGGTTGGAAAGATAAGAGACTCGAAGCACAGTACCTAAACTTCCTTTTGCTAGGGCGATACAGGAGCTTAATGCTATGCCCCGGCACTATCGCATTCGAGAACAAAGCCAACCCACTCCAAGTCTTGCAAAGATGATTACGTATTTGGACCCGAGGATGTCACCCTACAGGAATCGCAGGACAGCAATAACAATGCTGAAAAACTCGGCCAAGGGCGACAGAGAGGACATTCGAGAGTTCTACAGACGAATGAGGTTGCTTGAAAAATTCAAATGCCACAATGAATAAAATTATGGAGGATAACAGGAACCGAGAGCGGTTCACTGATGGGTTGTTTGATCTGGAGATACAGGAATTTTTTCTGCGGGTTGACCACAACACGTTCAATGATGACGTTCATAGGGCTCTTAATATCGACGCGATCAGCCGAGGATCTTGACTGAGGCAGCGCAGGCGGTTGGCAGCCACCAAGTACCTTCAACAGTCAGACCACTTGTGGAGAGACATCATGTTCAAGCTCCATGTGGACAATTGGAACCCGATATGAAGGCAAGAACGGACGAAATGAAGAAACAGTTGAAAAACTAGGCAGACATGATCCAAGAAATGTCAGAAATGAAGAGTAAGTTTGTCAACTCGGTAATCCCCGGACTACGAAACGAAACAATAGGAGACCAAGACGGCAACCCGCGCTGATTGTTCAATCCGTACCCCGAAAACAGTCTCTACGGCCAGAACTTTGCCAACGCCGATAGGAAGCAGTTCCGGACACAAAAGCAAGGAGTCCGCTGTTACAATTGCTCAATGATGGGACACCTCGCACGGGAATGCACTGAATCCAAAACAGAACCATTTACACTAGGACGGGCATGGAGTATCCAGGAAATTAGGAGAGAATGCTTCATCCCGGTTTAAATCAAACCAGATCCATCTAAAAAACGTAACACTTCAAACAGTGTAGGAGCTGTCAACAAACTTCAGGAACCAGAGTCGTTCAAACCTTAAGTTGCAGGGAAGGGAGAACTGGACAATCGAAATGAAAGCAATACAGTTGTGGGTGAAGTGAACGGGACTCCAATAGAATTTTTGGTGGACAAAGGAGCTTCAAGCAATAAGAGTAGACCTTTCACATTTCATTTGAATCTTAAGAAACCGAGAAAATTGATGCTATATTGTGGACGCCTAGAGGCAGCTGATAGTCGGTATGTATCCTTTAGAGGATCAGAAACAATTCATCTCAAGATGGATGGCACCGATGATGAGTGCGAAGTACTAATAATTGATGGGCTTAAAACAGAAATGATTCCCGGACTTAGGGATCTACAAAAATATAAGTGTGTAATCAAATTGCAGACCAACCAGTTGTGGACAGCCGCAGCTATTATCTCCTTGAACAGTGAAAAATTGTGGGGAACATGGCAGAATGATAACGCATGACGCGAAAACGAAGGAAGCGGTCAATCAGATCCTGGAAAATGCTATGACAATGGTGGTGAAAACGATGACAATTTAACACTCAACAGAGAAGAAGAAGAGGGTGAATAGAAGTCAACAAAACTCTTGTTTAAATTCAGGGGGTGGTTTCAAAATGCAAGCTGGTGAATTTGTTAATCCTCTAAGTTCACCTCAGCAGGAAGCCGAGCAGATCATGAAGACATGTGCCCTAGAAGTACGAGGAGATCACAGTATTGCTCTGCGAGGACCTTGTCATCAAAAACAGAGACCTGTTTTCCTAAGATGACTCCGTGCTGAGATCAACCGATGTGGTCCAGCATGGAATGGAAACATGGAATAGTGAAATTATCTAGGCACTGCCACACCGAATCTCACCAGCTAGGATACCAATAATCCAGGATAAAATTAGAAAAATTTCATAGAGAGGAGTGATAGAGCCACCAAGAAGTCCATATAGTGCCCCAATATAACTACAGAAAAAGAGAGACGGTAGCTGGAGGCTCTGTGGGGATTATAGAAAAATGAATGATGTCACCGTGAAGGATACCTTTCCGATTTCTAACCAAACCCAAGTGTTTGATGCCCTGAGTTGAAACACATTTTTCTCTTCTGTAGAACTAGCAATTGGGTATTGTCAGGTCCCGGTATCCGCCAATCATAGACAGAAGAATGATTTGGTGACGCCAGACGGAGGATTGTATGAGTATATCCGAATGCCATTTTGTCTGTCCGATGGACCCTCAACATCCCAACCATCCAACAATTATAAACAAGCTATAATAGTAGAGCTTCTACCAAACCAGCATCATCTTCCTGGACAACGCCAGAAGGCAGAGGATCACCTGAAGCATCTCAAGGAAGTGTTGATGACATTGTGGAGTGGAACAAAATCAATGCAGTGGATCGATCCCTGGTATTTTCTTAAAGAGTTTCAAGCAGGACGGAGATGATGTACTCGACCACCAAAAGAGACGCCTTGGTGGTAATACAAGCTCAGAAGAGGTACCGACCATTTTGGATGGGCGTTCCATAAGTCCTAAGAACTGACCACGGATGTATTTGATGGATGTTTGGACAGGATGCGGATGGGATGATATTCCGGATGATTCGAAGGCTTCAGGAATTTGAACGCACATTTGTGCACAGAGCAGGAAATCAATGTGGCAATGCTGACGGTCTATCAAGACGCACATCAGACGAACCAGACTGATTTGCTGGATGGAGAGAAGGATTGACAGGTAGCTGCTCTGAGCTTGTGTCCCTCGAAATAACTTTGGCAAGAACACGGAAATTCTCCGGAATGGCCCGAGAAGAAGAAGGCAAAGTCTCCGACTCGGAGTAAGATGCACTGGATAGGAAAGCATTAATCTAGTGTAGAGAAAAAGCAGCAGGAGGATGAAAATTTTAGTAGAGTTTTCCTGTCGCTTCCCCACAATCCCAGAAGAGATCTTGAGTGTTGGCATTTTGGTCTAGGTGGAGCGAACTCACTTTGAGTAAAGGCATTCTTCACCGGCGATAGTATTGATGGGACAGACAACGCCTAATCCTTCAAATTGTTGGCCCAGTATTTGGCCGGAAGCAAATTCTGGTTCAGTTGCACGCATCAGCAGTCAGTAAGGGGCGCTTTGCTGTAGAGAAGACGTTTAGAAGGATCCGTCATGTTTCTGGTGGCACACACACGAGACAAGATGTCAAAAAGATGTTTGCTCGGTGTCTACCATGTGCAGCTAGGACTACAGCTGTGAAAAAGAGGACATAGGAGTCGTACAGTTTAAGTTTAGAATACGATTTCAAAAGGTTGCAGCAGATATATTGTGTAAAGTTACGATAGCCAACGATACGCGAGCCGAACACATATTGGTACTGGCAGATTTGTTCGCGAAGTATGTGGCCAGTGTCCCACTGAAGGGTACCGGAGCACCTGATGTAGCAAAGGAGATTGTGGAAAGCTGGTTTTTGTGATTTGGTGAACCTGACGTACTCCACACGGATCAAGGAAAAAACTCGGGATTGAGCTCTTTTTGGAGGTTTGCAGACTGTTGAAAAATGATCAAACTAGGACCTCGCCATATCACCTTCAAAGCAACGGGCAAGTCGAAAGGCATAATCGGGTGATTGTCGACGTGATCCCGAAGTGTCGTGCAGAAAATCATTGATCAAGAGATAGACTATTACCCTATTTAAGTTTCATTTGCAACAATACAATTCGCAGGACAACAAAAGTTATTCCCTTCAGCCTTTTCTATGGACATGAGTGCCATAGAACTGTTCTATTCGAAGTCCCACGACGAAGAACTAACAAGAAACACATCTGTGGAGGATATTCAGAGAGGCTCGTGCATCAGGTAATGAATCTTTATGAGTGAACCAGCGAAGGCAAAAAGATCAGCACCACAAGAAAGTCTATGGGAAACCATATGAAAAACAGGTCAAAATGTGGTTTTACTCAAAGCATAAAGCAAAATTCCTCCCGTCGTAATGTCCTTACGTGGTTTAAAAGCGAACCTCTGAAATTATCTACAAAGTAGCGAAACCAAGTCAATTGGCTAAATGGAGGATACTGCACTACAGTTTGCTAAAACCGTACTTAGAAGAAGGCGACAGTTGGAGAACGAAGGAAAAGAAGATACCTACTGCTCTCAGATCCGAAGTTTTTCTGGAAAGTCCAGGCGTAGACCAAGAGAAAATGGAAGAAGAGGAACCTTACCTACGCCCGACAGAGCTTTTGCCGGGATGCGAAGCATTGTACAGAGAAGGAGATTTAACGAACGGGTCGATGAAGATGTGCCGAAGTTGGATGAACTGTTTCTTGAACAAGACGTACTGGAACCCGATTGGATACCGGCGGAAGTTTCGCCTGTCGATAACAGGCCGGAAGCACCAGTATCTGCTGAAAATGCACCAGCAGAGGAACCATTTCTTAGACGAGAAAAATTAGCGCAAGATCAGCCAACAGGTGTTCGCTGCAAGGCGATCCAGACAGGAGATCCAGCCAGTCATTCGGCTTGGTATTGACGAATATCTAGTAGAAATGGGAGAAGGCGCTACCACTCAATACCAAATTAGCGCAGCACTTTTCAATTATATAATCTTACTAACGACGGGCTGTTAAGGATTCATTCAACTGGACAATGTCGACTCTCAACTCTATTCTGATTTCGATTGCCGTGATGGGACTGATGGAATCAAGAAAATCAGACGGTATCTCCTGCAACCATACGGCGGGAGCGGCATTCACAACGGAGACGCCAGTAATTATAGGTAGAGCCAGGGATTATAGTAATTATAGCTTATAGCCATCCCTTTTTCTATTCCTCTGTCTATCAACAAGAGTCACCTAGACATTGCCTTTCAAGAATTTCAATTCAAATTAGCAGAAAAACGTAATGGCAACTACAAACAGCAACTTTATGGGAACAATTAACTGACAAAGAGCTATGTCAATGTCAGCTATACAGCACTTAAAGAAATATAATGTGAAATGGACGACATAGCTCGAGTGCTAGCGGAGATAAGGATACGGGCCTAAAGTTTCGTCATTGATTGTCTGCACACTCACAGTAGGGAAAGACGATGGGTGAAACCACCGTTGATTGGAGCCGCAGCTGCCATCGTTCTAGCCCCTGTCCTAAATTCTGTCACCATTTTACATTCTTTGGTTTTTGTGGTGCAAGACAGGCAATTACGGAGCCAGGACGTGAGGCCGAGTTTCTTGAAAAAACTGTCAGGACGATAATTTTGGAAACCCGGGAAAGATTCATTTGCTATGTTATTCACTTAACAAGATTAAGAATAGGTTGAAAATGGTGTCTCTCACCATGATGTCTTTCAGGAAGCTTCCCGGTTTTAAACAGCGATGAAATACTCTGAACTACTCCAAAACTTTGATTGCACTGCGTGACAAACTTATTGTTTTCATAAGTGGGTTGCACAACTTTGGATACATTTTGGATGAAGCTCTGTCTTCATTGACAAGATGATTAATTCGTGTGTTGTTGAAAATCCTTGAAGGTTTGAAACTGACAAGATGCCAGAAACCGTCCCTTGGTCCGAGCTGATGACATACTACGGATTTGAGCTAGTGGATTCTACGGTAATAAACAAAACGGGAAATAATGTACTCGTGAATATCCCTTTTCATCACACCAGCAGACTGTACCATGTCTACCGAGCTGTGACTCCACCGCAACCTATTGGCGATAAAGTTACAGCCGCCCAATATTTGTTCCAAAAGTCTCACAATTTAGTTTTGAGAGGAAAGACCTTCTCGCTGAAGCGTCGGAAGAGAAAATTATTTCTTGGGAACTAACCGTCTGAAATTTTCTCTAAGACCATTCTGAGTGTGTCTCGAACGAGTGAAGCCACTTGTCTGTTCAGCTTGTTTTTCGATCTACCTGCTGCGGCCTTGAAATTGTGACCGAAAAAATTGGTTGTACTACCCGAAGAGTAGACTGCGGACTATTTGGACGGTTCGACTTACCTGTTTACAGCCAGGTTGTCGGCCTATAAATTCTTCATTTTTACTCATGGGTTGAAGCAGAATGGTTATATTGTTTCTGAATGCCGCAGCAGTTTGCGCCGGTCACCATGCCGTGGACGATTTGAGAACCCCATTGGAATTCTAATCATGTACCCGGACCCCAGAAAATGTCAGTACAGCAGTTGAAGGTTGATCCATATCCAGCAACACTTTTTGCTGTGCGCCTTTTTTGCTACGTTGAGGAAAGTGTAGTCCAAAATATGTAGCAAAAAATCCCACTGCTTTTTCATGATCAGGCTCTTGGGGAGATGCTAGAGGTTCTAAGACTCCAGCTGATTGAACTGCCCGAGGAGATTGGGGATGTGGAAAGTATGGAGCGGATTTCTCGTCATTTTGCCGAAGGAACCATCAGTCAGCACATGCGTTTTAATTGGAGTGCATATTATACTCGACCGTCCAATGTCGGGGTGCGATTTTTACCAGCTATAGTGCTGACGTCCATAGCCTACCTTTCCTATCGATTTTGCCTGAAAAACCCAGCAGCCTTGTATAAGAGAGTGTTGCGTGTGCAATGGAATCGTTTTCAATGGTTGAGGATTCCTCGGGATGACAGTAATGACTTCTCGTCTAGATCTGTCATCAGTCAACCTGACGTTTCACAATCTCTTGGAGCTTCGCCCTGCTTCAACTCGATCTTCAAACTGAAGGAGGTGGCTGCTTCGCCGGCATCGATGTCAAAGACCCCGAGACGTGATTCAAGCATGAGAAAAGGCATGAGAGTTAAGGGAAGATCACTGCCCCAGGAAGACGTCCTTCTCACGTGATGAACAATTGTGGGGTGGAGAAGTATAAGAAGTAACCGGTTTCATGTACTAGTTGATAAAATTCACAAACTCAGACTTCAACTTTCATATTTTGACTTTGAGTACTCTTACTCTGACTTCCAACGTGGTAGGTATTCATCGACTGTTTTCAATTTAGTGTATCATCAAAGTGTTACTTGCTTTTCATAGTGGAAATTTTCATTGTATTTAGATTAAAAAAGCTGAAGCGCTAGCCTAGGACAAGCCCCCAAACAACTCGTGATCTAAGATCATCTATTAAGCTTCTGATGTCCCACGAGCTGTCCAACCAGGTCGAACTAGTTAGGCCTTCAATCAGAATAAGAAATTCCTGAGGCTCGCTTTCGTTGAACGTTAAGTTATCAGTCGATGAGGGGGCAATTACAGTAATAAATTCCTGGATTTGATAATTAGAAAATCCCTACCCAACCAACGTTTATAACGAGGGAACAAGATAGTTGATGTGGGCCATTCGAATTTGGTTGTTGTGCCAAGATGCAAGGTGCTGCTTGAAACTAGAGCTCTGAAACAATGAGATAATTATACAGTAGAAGTCAAAATAAACTCGCGTTGTTCGTTCAACGAAGTGATTTTTGTTCACTTTTGTTGAAATTTAACGAGCTCTCTCCAGCTTTGAGCTTGATTATTCGGCTTGAAAGCATTGAAAAAATTAATGAAATTCAAGATGATTGAAACCAGTGCAAGTGACTGAGGAAGAAGATCCAAAAATCTATTGTAAATCGACATTAAATCCACTATAATGCATATTGGAGAGGAGGTTAGTTTAGCTTGAGTCTAATGAAAATCATTTTTATAGGTCTTAGCAAATATTCGGGAGAAAGAACAAGAGTGTAGAAGGGATGAGTGTAGAATTTGGAAAATCCTACTTTTATCACAAAAATGTCGTAATTGAAAGTGATAGATTTTTAGTTTTGGAAAACCGGTTTCCTTCAAATTGTTGGTAGGACTGTTGGCTTGTAATTCAAAGCCATTTGGCGAACCAGGATTCTATGGAGCGGTAATAGGCTGTTTTTGAAATTGAATGGGTGCAATATTGATTTTCTGAGGGGGCCAAGTACATAAAAAATAGTTATCATCAGGTATTAACCTCAGCATGATCAAATTTGGCAGGGAGTAAGAACATATATTGGGTCAGGTTGTCACTTTTACATATCTGTTTTACAGATACCGTGGGCGACATTAAACTTCCAAAAAAGGACATTTTTCTAGTTGACTGGTTGATCGATTGATTAATTGTTAGCGTCATAAGTCTGATACTGCTTTTGTTTTAGTTTGAATATCTTGAGTGGAAGTTAGTAATGTGTAAAGAAGGCGTTCAGGTCATTAATTGTTCGTTTGAAGTCATAGCAAACGTTACGTAATGGGAGAAACATTTGTTGTAGTCTACAGCAGCGATTTGAACAAATTTGGTGTTCACGCGTTCTAATATGTGGTGATTCCATTAGATGAATGCCAATTTGAATTACCTAATTGTGTTAATGAATTGAATTATTTTTCTGTTGCTTAAAAGTCAAGTAATTTAATCAGAATTTGTTTATTTGTTCTTTCGAGTAACATCAATTTACTTTTGGGCAGTTGAATTGATTCCAAGCAAAACGGGGACATTGTGTGTAGACTTTGAAGAAAAATTTTCTACCCTAAATATACTTTTCGTGTTAGGAGTTTCGGTGGTATTGTCTCCCCGACTATTATTCTGGTTTAAATAATAAATTCTACAGTTAATGTAATAGTTTATTTGATGTTTTGATCAAATACATTCTTATTGAGCCCCTTGCTTGCCTTTAGAAATGGTCTGTTTTATCAAATTGAACTCAACGCAGGGTCGCCTGGGAAGAACAAACATAACTCACTTATATTGCAGAATTTATCGGGGTGATGTTGTTTTTAATTAAAATGTGACTTTTTTAGATGACTGTCTAGAATACGAAAACTAGGTAAAGACAAAGATTTTCGAAGAGAAGGTGTTAAAAAGAAAGAGCTTATGTCACGGCCAGTAAAAAACAATAATATTGAACTCATTAGTTATTTTAAATGAGCGATAATGATATCTATCGATACTCTGAAATTCTAACGAATGTTTTCTTTAAATTTTTAAATTGCGATTATACTCTCTACTCTTTAAAATAAATAATAGAGCTCTCAAAGAAATATCGTGTTTCCTTTTGTACTCCCCGCTAAAATGCATTTTTGTTTCAGACATTGAAGGCTGTGTTTTACGAAAATTAATAAATGCTAGAACACCAATCAAAGTTTATTATGCTTTAAAGAGAGCACAAAATTTTTATCAGATTTTTTGAAGTGTTTTTAACGTTTGTGAAATTTGAGAATATTTTTGTACAGTTTTATGATATCATAAATATATAATTCTGATTATCGAGCTTCAAATAGAGTTCATGAATTACCTGCTAATAAGTGATTATGTATGTTTCTCAATACAAATCAGTTTTCATTGAAATTGAATATCGTTTCCTCGAGGTAGATTTTTTTCACTATTCGAAATCTGTTTGAATACCAGCTCAGAAATATAAAAAAAAGGAACGCTATAAAATCAAAATTTGCATAGTAATTAAACAGAAGGGTCAAAAATATGCGTTCGCACATAATGTTCCGTCCCCACTCATCCACATTCTTGACTTAAATGGCTGCCAAAAGATCAAAAGACCAAATGATCAATTTTCCTAAACATCCATATTGTTCAACAAACCACTAATGTGAAAAAAAAATCTGCATTAGCTGGCTATGGAAATCTGTTGTTAATAGGATTTCTAGAAAAGACTATGTTAAAAATATATAACAAACATTAATCACGCCTAAAAACTCGATGATATCACAAAAGAAATAGAAATTTCAAATATAAAAAAATATAAAGTCAAATTTGCATCGGATAAAATCCAAAGAAAACAGATTAATCTACACTTAATTAGAAATATACGGGACTTGTCCTCAAAGCGAATGAGCAATAGCAGGACAAAAAGAACGTCAAGATGCGGAGTTCAAAAATACGTTCGAAAAACGATTTGAAAAAGAATTGCGATGTTCAAAAGTCCAAATAAGTTTTTGAAAACAAACATCGTCAAAAGTCTTTACAAAGTTAAGATATCAACAAAAATCCGGGTATTAATGTGCAAATCTTCAAGAAGGCAGTTGGACCTGTTATTCATGAGACTAGTTTTTGAGACCAAAGTGCTCAAGGCGCTATAATTAAGAAAATGTTATCTAGAAAAATATATGTCATCACTGCTTCTCACGTGAAAATCAGAGGGTCTTACTTTTAAGCGGACTAAGATAAAATGACAGCAAAAAGAAACCCAAAAGCTGGAAAATATCGAAATTTCGAAGCGATCAGTCAAAATAAAAAACCAACAGAGAAGATAATGTTTGAAACAACAAGACTTCTTAATTGTGACCTTGTGTTACATGGTGACGCAAATGAGAGAAAAAACGAGACAGTTAAGAAAAGTTTTTCAAAGTTAATTTTGAAAGTCGTTTAAAAGCTATAAACGGAAGTCGAAATAGTTCTGTTATACAACCTGGTGATGCAATTAGTATCAATCATTGCCGGTTATATATTGCACAACAAAAAACAGGAGGACAAAACGGGAAAAATCCACAAAATTTTTGGAACTGTGTCTTTGCCCTAAAACCTAAACTATTCAACGAAAACAATTAACATATTCAGTTGCGTCTGTTTTCAACATTGCGCATCTTTCCAATTATGCCTTCCTTCAATAGGACCTGTTTATAATGTGATATTTCGACACCTAAAAAATGAATCTGTAAAATGTGCAAATATGCTCAAATTTCTGAAAAAATGAAAACTAGTTGAATGAAAACCATTATTTGAATATAAAAACATTTTGAACAAAAAATTTTAACTCAAATGAAATGAACTTTGGCCTGTTTTTACTGAGAACGTTGGCATGTTTTTACTGAGATTACGCCAGCAGTTGAGAGAAATAAGATAAAAGACAAAAAAGTTCAAAAATTTACAGAAAGTTTTATAAAACAAATATAGTCTTTGTGATAACAGACATTAGATATCAACTGAAAACTTTCCTTTGCAACTCATTCTGAAACTAACTGGCTCTTTGTTTCGGGATATTTTTTAATTGGTCATCAAAGTACCACAAAGGAAATCAAATTTTAGAAGACCAAAAAAGTTTACGAAAACCATTTGTCAAAGCCAAAAAACAATGAGCTTAACCCCGAAATCATTACAGATGTTCGTTGAATCTTAATTGCTGGTTAATAGTAACTGTCATTTATTGAGTCCTGATTTCAAATTTGTGTCAATAAATAACATAACAAATTATAAATAAGGTAATTTTTTCAATAAATACCGCGCCCCAATAAAATTGAAAATCTTTTTTTATGAAGGGTCCATGGTGAAATCAATACCAAACCAGATATCACTGCACGTCCAAGAGAAAAAGTAATTCTTCATAATGGTTTCGAAATATTATATTTTATACAAATTTTCTCAGTAAGCCAAAAATTAATGCGTATTATGTAATTGTCGTGTTTAAATTTGCAATAAACCAGTAAAAATGGACTTCCAGAAAGCTCGTGAAGCCAGCGAGAGTACAATTTGATCTTTTTTGAGCTTACAAAGAACATGATAGCAGTTTTGAGGTGTCTATTACCAGCATTTATAAAGAAAGCAGGCTTAAATTTATATTTGGTCTCATTTTTGAAATCTTAATAACACCCTGTAATAAACGAAATTAAAAAGAAATCTATTAAATTCCATATTCTACGCTGGACTGCCTTTCTAATGATACTACTCACAACTCTCTACGACGGTTATCGATCGGCCAAAGATGACTTAGTAGTAGTAGTAGTAGTAGTAGTAGTAGTAGTAGTAGTAGTAGTAGTAGTAGTAGTAGTAGTAGTAGTAGTAGTAGTAGTAGTAGTAGTAGTAGTAGTAGTAGTAGTAGTAGTAGTAGTAGTAGTAGTAGTAGTAGTAGTAGTAGTAGTAGTAGTGGTAGTAGTAGTAGTAGTAGTAGTAGTAGTAGTAGTAGTAGTAGTAGTAGTAGTAGTAGTAGTAGTAGTAGTAGTAGTAGTAGTAGTAGTAGTAGTAGTAGTAGTAGTAGTAGTAGTAGTAGTAGTAGTAGTAGTAGTAGTAGTAGTAGTAGTAGTAGTAGTAGTAGTAGTAGTAGTAGTATTGGTAGTAGTAGTAGTAGTAGTAGTAGTAGTAGTAGTAGTAGTAGTAGTAGTAGTAGTAGTAGTAGTAGTAGTAGTAGTAGTAGTAGTAGTAGTAGTAGTAGTAGTAGTAGTAGTAGTAGTAGTAGTAGTAGTAGTAGTAGTAGTAGTAGTAGTTGTAGTAGTAGTAGTAGTAGTAGTAGTAGTAGTAGTAGTGGTAGTAGTAGTAGTAGTAGTAGTAGTAGTAGTAGTAGTAGTAGTAGTAGTAGTAGTAGTAGTAGTAGTAGTAGTAGTAGTAGTAATAGTAGTAGTAGTAGTAGTAGTAGTAGTAGTAGTAGTAGTAGTAGTAGTAGTAGTAGTAGTAAGCGGGCTGGTACGAAAAAGAAAGCGTGCTTGATCGAAACACAAGATGGCCGGAAGCTAAGATTGAAAAGCTTAGCGGTGGCTAAGCCAGTGTTGGTAGCTTCACAACAACAATCTGCGGTAGCAGATTCAGAGTCGCTAGAAAATGAGAGTCGGTCAGTGGTGGCTGACCAAGAGTCTTTAAGATGTCAGAATTGTCAGCGGCAATTCAGTACAGTTACCGGACGCAAATTGCACCAAACAAGATTCTGCAAAGCCGGTTTGTCAAAGAATGTCGTCGACAAGTCAAAGTTCGAGCAACTAGAGGCGAGCCTTACCTGTGACAAGTGTGAAAGAAAGTTCAAAACAGTCAATGGCCGAAAAGTTCACCAATCAAGATACTGTGGCAAACCTAAAGCAGTTGCCACACGCGTGTTTTCCTGCAAAGTACAAGATGTTCTCGGAAACGAGTTTGAAAACATAGAAGCGTTCAAGTATCTCGGATCATATGTCAGCCTCAAGCATGGAGACCTGCAGGAAGTCAATTGCAAACTTGCAGAAGGTAGACAACGGTTTGCTAACTTCCAAAATCTCTGGAAGAGCAAGCAGCTCAGCGTGCACCTCAAGTGCAATTTGTACAAAGCACTCGTTTTATCAGCCGTGCTGTACAGCTCAGACACTTGGACTCTTTCGAAATTAATGGAGAGAAAACTTGAGAGTTTCCACTGTGGTTGTCTTCGGAGAATTCTACGTGTGTCATATCTGGAGAAAGCAACGAACGAAGAAATTATGTCAAGATCACGAATGCCCCAACTATCCACGATGATCATGCTCAAACGGATAAAATGGTACGGACACATCCAGAGAATGGAACCAGGAAGATTAGCCCGCAGTGCCTTCGATTGGGACCCGCCCGATCAATACGTCCATGCTAGACGCGCTCCTGGGGGGCAACGGAAAACGTGGATGAGTCAAATCGAAGGAGACTGTGTACGAAACAAAGTATCGTTCACCAGATTGCAGGAGAAAGCAGCAACCGGGTCAAAGAATGCCTTCAACAATTTCGTCGTACAGCACTTCACAGAATAACCAAACAAATAACTCTTCTTGTTTTGTTTGTATTTGTTGCCAACCGTGCCTTTATTTCATATTTGGAATTAAAGTGTTGAAACAGTAGTAGTAGTAGTAGTAGTAGTAGTAGTAGTAGTAGTAGTAGTAGTAGTAGTAGTAGTAGTAGTAGTAGTAGTAGTAGTAGTAGTAGTAGTAGTAGTAGTAGTAGTAGTAGTAGTAGTAGTAGTAGTAGTAGTAGTAGTAGTAGTAGTAGTAGTAGTAGTAGTAGTAGTAGTAGTAGTAGTAGTAGTAGTAGTAGTAGTAGTAGTAGTAGTAGTAGTAGTAGTAGTAGTAGTAGTAGTAGTAGTAGTAGTAGTAGTAGTAGTAGTAGTAGTAGTAGTAGTAGTAGTAGTAGTAGTAGTAGTAGTAGTAGTAGTAGTAGTAGTAGTAGTAGTAGTAGTAGTAGTAGTAGTAGTAGTAGTAGTAGTAGTAGTAGTAGTAGTAGTAGTAGTAGTAGTAGTAGTAGTAGTAGTAGTAGTAGTAGTAGTAGTAGTAGTAGTAGTAGTAGTAGTAGTAGTAGTTGTAGTAGAATTCAATTTATCACAATCAGGGGTTTCAACATATCGTTTGATGAAAATCTATGAATTTGGTATTGATACAAAGAATAAAAAAACTTACATTTTACAAAATTAAGATCGACTGGAAGTACATCGACATTTAATGGACCAAGTGCATGTGTAGTTTTATTCAATCTTGGAGTCACGAAGGTTTATGAAAGACCATCTCAGGAGGCGTTTGTTGTCCGCTGGTGGTTTTAAAATATTGAAAGGTCCCATCTCGTTAAAATCATTCACAGAAACCTGTACCCTTTTGAAAAAAGGTTTCGATGTTAGTTGCTTTATTGTTGGGTTGATGACAAGCTGATTAGCGTGTTCGCTGCGTTGAACCCTGGAATTGATCTTGAGCGTGAAAAAATCCTCAAACTTGATAAAAGTTTTCCCTTGCAGAATAGAAATGAAAAATCGAAGATCTCGCTCAATAAGCTGATAGCAGATAGGTATGTTGTCTGAATATTGCAGGGCTGAAATGTAATTGCGTTTTCCATAGCACCAGCACAATCCTCTCCTGTAGAATTTTTCCAATAATCTCAAGTGACCAATATCGGGAAACCAGGCTACAGAGGCGTATAGGAGAATAGATAAAATGCAGGATGTGTACAAATTTTGCTTGATTTTATTGGTAGGCTATATGGCACATTGTGTCTGAGACAATTGAAACTTCTTTGAGCTTTCGTTAGCTTATTACGTATGTGCCTACTCCACTTCAAACTGCTAAAAACTTGAACACCTAAAATGGTTGTAAAGTGAACTTTCTGTAAAGAAATCTGATCTATCTTGAAATCGCAATTGTGTGCTTCAGAGATATGAAAGCAAACACATTTCTCTGTGTTATATTTCAAAGAATTTTCTGAAGACCAGTCTACAAATTTATTGAGATCTCTCTGACAGTCAGTAAAAAAGTCAGAGGTGGCACATGACAAGTTTATGTCATCTGCAAAACATAAACAGCTGGAAGTTTCCGGCAGTGATAACGTTTGATCGATGTAAAATAAAAAGAGCAGAGGTCCAAGAACACTGCCTTGAGAAACGCCATTGGTAATCGCAACTTCATCTGACAATATTCTATTGAAGTTAACACGCTGGTATCTTCCGGTTAAGTATGAGAACATAAGCTGCAAGAAATAATTGTCACGACCGTACAACGATAGCTTTTTAAGCAAGATTGCAGGGTCTACATTGTCAAAAGCTTTTGCAAAATCCAAGTAGATGTTAACCTGTTTGACGTTTTTGTCATGGCTGGTATAAATAAATTTCGTCAAGAAAAACAAGCAGTTGAGTAAATAATGAGTGTTCTTTTCTAAAGCCGTGCTGCCGATTACTCAATTTACAGTGGAATTTCGAGTAAAGGAAGTCAAAAAGAAGTTTCTCCAAAACTAATGATAATCGGGGTAAAATGGAAATGGGTCTATAGTTCTCAACTCTGTTTTTCGACTCCTTCTTGTGGATTGGGGTTATGAAGGAGCACTTCCATATTGTTGGCCACTTGCGGAGAGATAGTATCTTATTGAACATTAAATGAACTAGAGGAGCTAATGTGACAGCGCATTTCTTGAGAACGAATGGCGGTATACCGTCTGCAACAGCCAAGGTGCTCGGAGGGACATTTTCCAGCAAAATTCCGACCTGTGCAGGAGTCACGAGCAAATCATACAGCTGGATATCTGCCTCTCAATTTCATTCGGAGCAGAAGTAGGAGTAGAATATTTTTTGTAAACAGAATGAAAAAAGATATCAAAAAGATTATCTTTCTCTAAATCTGATCTAGAAGAATTTTCAAAGTTAGTCATTTTAATTGGCAGTGAATTTTGGCCTTCCAAACTTTTTAGCATCTTAAAAGCATCGATTGTCGTAAAGTTATTTGTGGATTCAGTAAAAGACTTTTTATCCAACTCAATGAAGATTTTCACATCAATTTCAAGCTTTTCGAGTTTGGTAGAGGAACGCTTTTGGCGTCTTGCTGTTTCCAGTTTGTTGATCGTGTGCATCGTTAAAGAGCTATAAGGGAAAGGGAACTGCTTTCTTTTCCTGCGTTTTCTAACAACGCAAAATTTTCGTCCGCGCTGAACAAAAAGACGTGCAGCGAACACACGCTACTTTTGAATAAATTCTGATTAAAGGTACAAGCCGAAAAGTTTGATGAAAAAGTCGATAAAGGAATCGGCATGAAATTGTAGTTTAAAGAAACAGGGATATGGTCGGAAAGCGGGAAATCCCGTATTTCGTAGTCATAAGCATCTGAGTGTGTAACAAAAACGAGATAAAGAAAGTTGCCTTTTCTGTGGGTCGGAGTTCTGATAATTTGCTCCAAACGCAAATCTTGCGTCAAAGCATCAACCAAACATTGTTCATATGCCATTCCAGCTGTGCACTCTACCCAATTTATGTGAAGCAAATTGCAATCTCCCAAAATTGCTATACTTAGGTCTTTAGGCGAAGTGAGCTGTTTGCGTTATCTCATTAAACCTCTCAACTATGCAACTTTCAGCCATTGAACTTGGAATGAAATACTTGGAGCCCCTGGGTGGTAAGTATAAAAGAATGAATCCAAAAATTTTTGTGCTATTACTGAATAAGCAGCTCAAGCAGAAATTGTCTATTTTAGCTTCCAATAACTCAAACATTTGTAGAAATGAGCTATGAGCGGTCAGCAGTAGGCCTCCGTGTTTACCTTCTTTGCGGTCGGACCTGATAATAACTGAATATAGCAAACCACTGAAAATCATAGAGTCTGATGTTGAGTCATCCAGCCACGTTTCAACCAGGCAAACTAAAGCCGGACATTTTTTGCGAGAGAAGCTCGACTAAACTCAGGCGCTTTTGTAAGTTGAGTTTGCTTTGTACATTGAAGCAGAATTTTTTGGCTACTTATGTTTTCATCGCCCGATACGCAGGGTAGTCATCTTTTTTCGATCACTTTTCCGTTTTTGATTACGAATACTTTCGCAGAGTACATGTCTTGTAGAGTACGCTTCTCAACTCTAAGCTGATATTGAGCTTCAAGTTCAGATTTAGTAAGGTCTAGATCAACAAACACTGAGGAATAAAATGTGTTGTCCCTTAATTTGATCGAATTTCGAAGAAACTGTTTACGCTTTATTTGGGATTTGAATTTGACAAGAAGAAGTTGCTTTCCATTCTGTTCGATAATTTTCCCAATTCTTTTCGTTTCAATATCAGCGCTGTCAAGGACAATATAAGTCGTTTGCGCTAATTTCTGAACACACTCCTTATCATTTGTCGAGCTGGACGGCGCATTTCCCTTAATAACAAGATTGAGCTTTTTGCTTTCTTGTTCGTTCCGCTCTTGACGGATCTCTCTCGCAATGCAAGACCCCGCTTTGTTCTCTTTCGTCACGTTATCCAATAGAACATGCGAATAACTCTTTGGCTCTTTTTGCTTATGGATATCGCAAAAACCGCAAATGAACGGTTTAGCGCAGTCAAAACTTTTGGGGACAGAAACTTTTGTGAGAACAGGGCGGGTATCTGTGCTGCAGGAAATTTCTCGTTCGACAAATTTGTCCTTGGATAATTGCGCTCTTGTAGGCATAATTAAAAATACTGTTCCTCATGCACCGCTAACCACTGTTAGCGGAAACTCAAAAATAAAAATTATATAAATCTCGACTCGATGAAGCACTCTTAGCAGTGACACTCCAAGAGAATTTATATCGGGGGCCTCAAATACTTTATTGTTTGTAGTCGTTAAGGATACTGATTTCACGTTGAATAATTAAGTCCTCCGCCGGAAACCAAAAATCCCCAGTAAACGGGGCTAACCAATCAATGTCCGGCCTCTGATAGCACGTAATCACAGTACAGGAGCTTAACAAAAAACCCATTTGAGAACTTAGTTTCTCCCACACTAAAGCGGCTCGAAACCATTACTAAAAAAATAGCACATAAACTTTTCAGAAAAAAATCATAAATTACGAGAGAATATGAGCATGTAGAGATGCAGTTTCTCAAGCTCCGATACGAGACCTAATTTGAACTTAAAAGCGTTTGTAGAAATTTGCAACAAAAAGTGAATTTGCTTCAACATATCGGTCACAATTTTTCTCGATGCCTATTTTTCGGCCAGCGTTGAAAACATTGTCAAAAATAGGTCGGTCTTTTTCACGGTACAGGCGGGAACTCATTTCCGCCCGCCAACCTTGTCCTCGATTGTGGCTTTCCCAAGTGGCAACAATACGGCAGCCTTCTGATCAAAGACTCATCAGGAGTGTTATGGTGCTGTTCAGAAACAAGATTAATAGCGCATACCAGACTGCTCAGAGTCGGATTCGAGAACGCATTATTATGATCAGGAGTGACTCTTAGTCTGATTAGAGGTGGCTTTCGAGTGGACTTCGAGCGCACGATATTCTTTCCAGAGGTCAATTTCGTCTGCGACAATCTGATCAAAAACAATTTCGACCTAAGTTGAGCACACGGTAGCTACTGCTGAAACCAATTCCTTGACAGTAGTCGTTTGGGAGTAATTTATCTGACGTAATTTATTTATAAAAGAGGTTCCTTGTATATCACTGAATATTTCAACTGGAAGTCTGGAAATCAATCAAACGTATCACAACGAAACAAACGGAGGCGAGATTTGGATTCCCATAGAATCTGTCTCTGTTGAAAAAAAGGAGAAGTTTAACCCTTTAGAGCTGGATCCTCTTTCACGAAAACTGTATCCTAATTGACAATTTGTCCTTTGCATAAATGACAAATTTCGTAGTGCTAATTCTTCATGAATTAATTTATCAACCAATTATGTTCCATATTTTGTATATTTCTGTTATTTTTGCTCAATTGAATTGTTAAGGTTCTCACTACAACGACAACAACTTTTTGGCATCTCAGTGGCCGCCTATTTTTTCGGGAGTTTCCGAAATGTAATTTTTTGTGAAATATCCTCTGATTTTCACTTTTTTGTTCACAATTTCCTTACTTTTCATTGATTTGATATTTATTTTGATATATTATGTAACACTTTTCCCCATAAAGGTATTATTCTTGACATTAAAAATCAGCATGTTTTGCCGAATTGCTTTGTTAGATTGTTTCGGTGATAAATAATGCTTCTCTTTTTTTGGAAATAAAGCATTTTTTATGAAAACCAGAGTACAATCTGATATTTTGGCCCATTTTGCCCAACTCGAAAGCATCACTGAATTCAGAAAATCAATACTATTCTCAATATCAAAATAAAATCTGCATAGGGTTCCTTTTTCAATTATCCCACTCAAAAACAACAGCTGGTACCTTTTTTCAATCTAAATTTGACTTTTAATCCATTTTGATAGAAATTATGATTATTTTTTGTTGGTGATATTTTTTCCTAAAAATTTTTGGGAATATTTTTGGGCTAACTTATCTAAAAGAACTTTAATTCTGAAGTCAAGCTGGGTACTTTATTAGGTTTCATTCACACTGAGCTAGCAGAAACCAACCAATTTAGTCCCGGACTTGAGTGTCAGAGCATTTCAGCGCTGAACCAGCACATTTGAATTTAAAAAAATTAATTCAGTTCTGAAACATTGTATCTCCAGAGTATTTAAAGTTTCTTTATAGACAGTATTTCTTCATTATGATTATATTGAGTTCATAGAGTGCGCCCAGGCTAAACTTATCCTCTATAGTCTGAAAGTTACTCAAATCCCAAATTTGAGACTGAGCAGACTAATGTCACACGTTTGTAGCGTATATCTGGTAATCACTATAGCAGTATACACACTATTTATACTCATGCTGTTTTTTAGGCAATTACCACAAAGCCCATTCAGCTCATGGTTACAACTTGCTACGCAAAGTAAATGTCACAAGTACCGACGCGGAACTTCGAATCTGATATGAAGCAAACGTTGTTGGGCGGATTATAGTTGAACATATTATTTTTCATGAAGTAAATTTTACTCGATAATCAGACTAGCCAGTGTAAAAAGTGACTTGAACCGAGTACTGACCATCCTAAAAAACAGAATGTCTCGAGACTGATTCAGCGCTGATTTGCTCTACCACCATCCTCCGGGGTTCCCTTTCTTAGCTGTTTACTCATTGTGGGTTTGATTGAAGTTGTAGAATAAAAATACAATGCAAATCGGTCATTTAGTAGTCGAATTAATTTAGTTCTACTAAGAGAAGAATGTTAAATGTAATTCAAATAAAAAGTTTTTTGAACTTAGAAGGCAGCTCTATTGATTAAATTTTGCACTATTTTTTATCACTTGGAGTGATCAGTTAAAATCTCGGTTATGTATCACAAATAAAAACTTACAGATAGGCCATAGGAGGCTTTATATAAAAATAAATATTACTGAAAAGCTGCAATCTTGGACGGCAAACTACATTTTCGTGCTCTAATTTCTAAATTACTAAATTTCAAATGCTTTTCCGATTTATTTGAAATCCTGGACAAGAAGCTGTATTTGCAGTATTTATGGTTGGAGATAATAGGTGCCAACTAAAAAAGACGTCAAATATTTGAAATCATGAGTGAGATGCTTTTCTCAAAAAAAACTGTTGCTCTAAATGATTTATTGAAGTCTGTATTCAATCCTTTTTAACTTTATATCTTCATAGCTATAGAAATTCAAAGCTTTATTGTTGTATCTTGTTCTTGTATGTTGTTGGTTGCACGGGCCCACTTTTTTATATTGAGAATTCTTTTTAACTCCTGCTACCAACCAGTTGACGGACACAAAAAGTTTCTGATGATCCAAAAAAGTAAATGATCTGGAGTAACCATAGAAATCACATATGATTTGTTCGATTATCAAACAAAGATCATATTGTTGTTTCGCGAAGCCAAAACCATTTCATAAAACTGTTTTTGGGAGAAAACTTGTACGTTTTTTTTATTTTTGTGGGAATTTTGAAGAAATATTTTCGTATTCAAAATAGGACAATAGAATGAATAGTAAAATATTCATGGAAACCGTACACAAAAGGTTTTGCTTGTGCTTGATGAAACTTTTCATTCCAGGCAGGGCCAAGACCCGCGTGACCTGGCAAATCTAGCTAAATTCACGTTTAAAAATTAAAAAACAAAGAGTTAACAGATGTCAATTGCAATGTATTATACAATTTCTGTTCGCATTCTATCTAATGTCCTAGTTTTCCCAAAATTTAACACTTTCGATCTATTGTCCCTTCAATTTGGACTTAGCCTCCCAAGTCGAGGTTTGGCGGTGAATTTTTGTAAGAAATGCGGTGAAATGCGGTGAAAAAAAATAATTTTCACCGCGTATTTCTTACATCTTTTTGCGGTGAATGCGGTGAATCGTGGTGAATTATTTATTTTCACCACGTATTCAAAATTCTTACAAAAAAGAATCGTCCCCACACGGGCTCGAACCTCTGACATCCTGCATGCCTTCCACTGCTTAGTCCACTGCGCCAACTGTTACGTACATCTTTTAAATTTCTTGTGAATTTAAATCAGATTGAGTAAACTTTGGAAATCATATGCGGTGAATTTTTGTAAGAAAAGCGGTGAATTTCGTCTTGAATTTTTGTAAGAAATGCGGTGAAATGTGATGAATTATTTTTTTTACCGCATTCACCGCTTTCACCGCATCTCTTACATTATTTTGCCACAGTAGTCGATGTGGTTATTTTTTGTACGAAATGCGGTGAATTTTGCGATGAATTTTTGTAAGAAATGCGGTGAAATGCGGTGAAATATTTATTTTCACCGCATTCACCGCAATCACCGCATTTCTTACAAAAATTCACCGCATTCACCGCATTTCTTACAAAAATTTACCCCAAAATCTCGACCCGGGCTCGGAAAACCTGTAAACTGAAATCTATCAGAACTAAAATAGCAGTAAACTAAATTAACAAATAAATATACCAAAATTATACCGCTCCTAACTCAAAAGTGAGTGGATGTCGAAAGCAGATGCTAATGTTTCTAGACGATGTAACTTTGAACGCACGACGCCCCCCTCGTGCGTTCATCTTCGGTCTGGTTATACTTGCTTCCGTCTGGGAACTCAACCTGGGTAGACTTATGCTATCTCTACTCTGGGGTGTTGGTATGGTGCAACTAAAGGCATACATCTATATTTCATATTTACATCAGCGTTTATGTTTTTCTTAATTTTCTTTTTGAATGACAGAATTCGCCTTTTGACAACTTCTCTGGCTCATATTTTACTCGTTTGGTTTTGTTCCGTATGTATGCAAAATGTATATGAACGAATAGTGCCTGGAAGGTTCGAATCAACGGTCAAACGCCTTGCTTCTCAGCAGAAGCCCATTTTTATAGAAAATAATATGTAAAGCGTTTTTGATGAAGGGTAAATAATATAAATCAAAGACCCACATATTTCATATTTTTTGATAATTTCTCAGAATTTCTAAGTATCAAAACGAGTCAATTTTCTGCTTTTGAAAACAACTTCTATCGCATGAATTTTTTCAATGGATTATACTGTGAGAGATCAAATCCAGATGAACCTGGAGTCTTCATTTGAGTTAACAGAGGACTGTAAATAAAAGGGGTTACAATCGAAGATGAGAATTCTGACGTAAGATAGTAACGAAAATCGCCCCAACGTTTGCCCACAATTGCGGGTCCAACAAAGCGAGCTGGATTTACTGGTGCACCAGTGATTGGTTTTAGACTGAAATTAGCAATGGTCACAACTGTTCCAATAGCCAGAGCACTGGTTCCCTTTTTGACTGGTTGCGCTGGATCATTGCATCGCAGCACCTGAATATGGAAAAAAACAATATGTACATCTATTGTGCCTTCTAGCGGCCAGATTTAATTACTCTGGAATACAGGGCAAAATCTCTATTCTTTTGATAGTTTAATCCCATATCAGTATCACTAAAACAATATCTCACCTGAAATTATTTTTGAAAAGTGCAAAGCGTTCAGGAAAGGTTATTAGAGTTTCCCGTACCGAACCTCCAGAGTAGATCAGAGCTGGAGCAGGGTAATTCCAGCGTTAGGTGCACTATCAGAGCTGGAACAGAGCTCCCCCAGAGTAGGAGACCTCTCAACTCTGGGTATTGTCTTAACAGAGTAGAACACAGGGTAGGTCTACTCTGGAGTCTGTCTTGATAAGAGTTGATCACAGAGTAGGTCTACTCTTCCGTCAGTTTTGACAGAATTGATCACAGAATAAAACTAATAGCAGAGTACAACGCGCGCGTCGAAATGTGAGTGGGTCCCAGGTTGAGGGGCCATCCGATAGAAACCTCTGATCAGACCATCCCAGAAAAAAGTGTCCACTGGTCAAACTAAAGTGCGCTCAAAACAGCGTGTGCACTCGAATGCGTCCAAAACTGTCTCTGATCAGACCTTGCCAGACGAAAATGACCTCTGAACAGACCGAAATTATACAGTGACCAAGAAATCAGACAGATTTGTCCCAGAGTAGGCCTGCTATGAGCCAGCTCTGTCAAGAGTTGTCCCAGAGTAGGCCTGTTGTGAGCCAGCTCTGTCAGGAGTTATCCCAGAGTAGGCCTGCTCTGAGCCAGCTCTGTCAAGAGTTGTCCCAGAGTAGGCCTGCTCTGAGCCAGCTCTGTCAAGGATAGCCCAGAATAGGACTACTCTGGGAGCTCTTCTGTCAAGGGTAACTGCATACTTATACTCTGGAGCTACTCTGAAAAGCGTAAAAAGTGACCTGATCAGACTCTGATCCAGCTCTGAGAGTTTCCCTGAATTTACTCTGTTTCAGTTCGGATCCGCTCTGGAGGTAGAGTACGGGTTGTGATAACCAAACAAACTGTTATCAAACCAGTACAAGCTTTAGTATTATTGAGTAAATAGAAGCAGTTCCTACCAGCATGGAAATTATTGACGTGAAGAGGAATTCGAAAACAGCTCCCTGTGTTTCGTACCCATCAATCATTTTCGGAATGCACCTGGTCAAACAAACAATAACTTGAAAAATAATCTATAAGGCAAAACGAAAAAATAATCCAAATTAACTTTAATTTCATTAAAAAAATTTTTTTAAGTTAATTGCAGTTATTTTGACCACGAAATAAATTGTCATTGATATTACTTATACACAGAGAAGAATTGATAACAACGCGTCACCGGACTCGAATATGTAAACCTGAGAGGCGAGTAAATTTACTTGGACTAGTCATAGTACTCCTGTTTGCAATCCTAATGCATTTCAAGAGAGCACTTCAAATCGGATTTCGCTATTGGTTATTCCGCCTTTGAGTTATTATTTATTTATTAGGGAAAAGATATTATTGATCGTGTGTTTTATTTAAGTAAAATAAAATCCATATGGCGAATAAAACAATTCAGAGGCACATAAAAAAATTTTTGTGAGTGAATTATCTCATGGTCCTAATATTGCAGAAAACGTTTTGGCAATGAATACAGAAGACGAAGGATCTAAATAAAAACCACTTGGTTATTGCTACATGTTGGAAAAATATATATCAAACACTATTATTTTCTAATTAATAACAAACTAAGGTTCGGTTTTCTTGAAACAAATAATAAAAAAGGTGTGTTACTTCTGCTACCCTTCTGTCTATTGAAATAAATTAAACATTTCGTATGGCTTAAGAATTTTTGCTATAATTTTTTGTTAGATTTGTCTTAGACGTTTCTTTTCTAATTGTAATTGGAAGTGCGTTCTATTTTCGAAAAAAAGTTACCAACTGTTGAACCATTGATCCATTCTGACTTACATTTCGGTTCTAAGAAAAGGTTATGTCTTCATTGTTTACAATAAATGGCACGTTTCTAAAAATTCTGAAATGTTTTTTAGAGTGTTTTCATTTTTTTGAAGAAAATTGAAAAAAATATTCACTGATCTTGTTATTTGGATTTAAGTCTCTAGAAGCAGATCTCCGGCAGAATTATACTTGGTTTTCAGAAAGCAAAATTTTATGACCCAGTTAATCTGTTTGTTAATTCTGCCGATAGAGTAAGATAGAGCATTTTGGAAAAAAATAGCACTATAATCTAAATGAGATAACACGAATGATTTAAAAAAAAAGTTCTTGTTTTTAACGGTACTTGATGGCGACCCAAGTTTTTTGATCTGATTCTTGCAGCCTTTTCGCTGCTTTAAGGGTGAACAGTTCATAGTATGTTTAAAAGTTTCGATGAATTTCAGAATTTTGTCAGGCTCATTTATTTGATGCATTGATCTTCACCAATCTTGCAGCGCGATGTGTTGGTTGAAATTTCGTCTTGGATAAAAATGATGTTACGTCTGAAATCATCTTTTCTTATGATTGTGATCTATCTTTGTTGATGACTGAGATACAAAAATGAAGTGATGAACTCGAAGAATCGACTCTAGAAATTCGACTTCAAAAATATGATTTTTCAAAATAAAACAGTGGTCAATTAAGGAATTTGTTTCACTGTTTGTCTGTGCTGCCTCCGTTTGATTAATGTAACATAGCCCATTGTTTGCTATGAAAATATCAGGTGACTGTCTACTTTTTGCACCTAACATGTTTTTTTTGTAATCTTCGAACATAATTAGATAGTTTGTATACGAGTAAAATTTTGAGATGTCTACAGTCCTTTCAACCAGAGAAAAATTAGAGAAGATTACATTGGGGTAGTGCGCTAAATTAACGAGTTGTTTTGATTTTGAAGACTTACTAATTTTTGTCCACATCCTCAGAAAAACTTTGATTGTTTGTGTTCAACTCATTTCTGATTTTTATTATAAAGTGCCTGGAAGCCCAAATAACTAACGCTCCAGCTCTTTAAACATTAGGGAATGATGATGTGCTCTAGTCAATAACTTGATGACTATACCATAGAAAAACTGGGGATTGTCAGTTGTTTATTTATTCATGTTTCAAAAACAACTAGGAATTAAATTTCATCAAAGTTTTCCAAAAAACGAGACAATTGCTCATGTTTACTATTGAGGTTTCTACAATTCATATAATGAAACTTGGAAAACTCCTATTTTATCCCTGACACATCATTGCACTTTGCAATTCTTGTTGTGTTTTAAAAATTCGACGAACAAATGTTTCTTTAAATGTCCCCACTTTTTTGTAGAAAAACTATGATGAATATAAGTAGATGAATATGTTCAATTTTCTGAATCTTAATTATAGTCCTAAATGTACTTTATGATCCTAATGTATATTTATGGTCCTAATATTGCAGAAAAAGTTTTTGGATTGAATACAAAAAACTAAGGACGCTGGTAAAAAGAAAAACCTTAGAACAAAAATCCACAATATTTAACTTTATTTGGCAATCTTTGAACCAATCGTATCAGAAACCCGAGAAAACGATAGAAGGTTGGGGGTACTAACTCAAAGCGACATGAATTGACTCTACAAGCAAACCAAAATTGTTAAAAAGAGTTGAGTTTATATATCGGAGTATAATACCTTTGGATTGATGAACAATGTTGCCCCAACCCGCCCTATATTGTGTGTTTAATAAAAACACGGTAAATTTTCGTACCAGTTTATAATATTTTGGCAACGATTAAAACAATCAACAGGGGCTTACGTATACACATTAATTTTAAGATACGCTCATTACTTTCTTTTCCTAATTTGCTAGTTGTCTAATGAACTTCTAACATTTCATTGTCCTCGATTCAATGATATTTTAAAACTAACATTTACAAGGATGGAACTCAAAATGACTTCCTATAATCTTTGACAATTTTCCGATTTTGTTGTCTATTAGTTATTGAGTCGCTTGTTATACTTCTCATTTCTTTGCTTTAATGACTTTCAAGATTGGAAAAAATAAACGTAATCTGTTTTAGTTTTTTTTCTTTTCCATGTTTTCTTCTTGGAATATCATAATAAACGAGAAGAGAAGCGAGAGAAAAAATCTATCCACAAAATTTCTCAGTCTAAACATTTTCTTCTTTCCATTTTATATATAAACAAGGCGGCTCGGTAATGTGCGATGGCACATAAGGTTCCGACCCCGCCCCTCCACAATTTTGGCATAATTGTCTACCAAATGAGGAACAGATAGAAAAACACAAAAATTATGTTTTTGGGAATCCCAAAAAACTCAAAAAAGCGCAAGTAATTTTCAAAAAATATTGTGTATAAACGATAAGATAATAAGCAAATAACTCAGAGGAGCAAAAATTGATGCAATTGATTGCTGTGATATGCCAATATTAAGAAAGCGAGTCAAGTTGAACAGCAAAATCAAACAACAACAAACATTAATTACATCAAAAAATTTATGTCCGTTTTGAAAAAAAAGAAATTTAATAACAAAGTTAACATACCATCAGATAAAGCTAAAACTCAACAAAATAACTTATAAATCACCAGAAAATAATTGGGACCAGTCCATAAAAGTTTTGGTAACAATTAGACAAAAAAGAGCAAAAACAAAAAAGCTAAAAAATTCGCTTTTTTTAAACAATTAAATTCAAATTAATAAAAACACTAGAAACCAAAAAAAATATTCCAAAGGTTTACGATCACCAATTCTACTAAAGAAGGGCATTAGAAACTGTAGTAGTATATGGCCAGAAAGTAGTATATGGCGACAAAGTAGTATATGGCCATTCATTAGTAAGACTAGGTAACAAGTTGACAAAAAAGCGAAACGTAAAAGTATGTAATAGTTTTGATTTTTTTTTCAAAGCAAAATTACATCCAAAGTCATGAAAGACATTAATTACAACAAGAACTATTTAAATAGGGTCACTTATTCATCCACAGGAAGCCATGAGACCTGCAAATATCCAGATTTTTTCTTGCGTGTACAAAAACAACGTCAAGTATGACAAAAACCAAATTAATTTACTTTTTTTGTGAAAAACCGGTGTCGAAGCCAGTAAGGTCATAACGAATACAAAAAAAACAACGAATACAAAAAAATAGATTTTGGGACATCGATCCCCTTTGACACCTTCCCTTGTCACCCATAATGTCATATTTGACCTGTATTTAACTAACAAGATCAGGTAACAAAAAGAAATTTAAAAAGAACAAAATTGCGAAGTTAAAAATTTTTTTTAGTTATGTTAAAGAATTTTTTTCAAAGTCATGGAAGCCATCAGCTACGTACTAATATCAGAAGATCTGCTCATCAATTTGTCCAAGAAAAACCGATGAAACCTAACCATTTACAGAAAATTTCATACGACCCAAGCGACAATGTAAAAATGACAGTTAAAGACAAAATTTCAATTAATTTCTTCAAGAAAGAGCTGTCGGTGCTGTCAAAACGGTATTCTATGTTGTTCAGCATTTTAATAAGTGCAATTATGATATATTTTGAATGCTTATAATGTGATATGAGAACTGTCAATAATGTGATAAGTTGCCAAAACTAGAAAAACGTGAAAAAACTGGCAAATATATTAAAACAAAAAACTGAAATCTAGTAGTATCAAAGCCAGAAAAGAATTACTTCAGGCTTAGAACCACAACCGAGACTACACTTCAAATCAGTAGAATGAAGAAATATTCTTTCTTTGCTGACACTAAGCTAGAAGTTGAACAAATTAAGAAAAAATATAGAGGAAAAGTTAATTAAGCCATTATTTATTTGAAAATCAATTATTTTTAAAGGTCGAAATGACCATAAACTTCAGGTAAAAATTTAAATGCATTAGCTTGGAGCTCCTTAGAAAACCAAATAGACCTACCACTCCTGCGCTTTGATTTGATATGTTCTGTTCCTTTTTATTTAAAAAAGATGTCTTTTTTTCAAAAAAAAAAGACCGACTGATTGCAATCCGACTTCTTTTTGGATTGTAACAGTCCAAGATTGACCCAAAACTAGCCCTGCTCTATTGCTTATTGTCCGTTAGGGACAATTGATTTTTCGAATGTTGTAGATATAGATAATTTGTTCGTTGAAAACTCAAAATTAAATTCTTCATTTCTGAAAACCAACGAGTAAAGTTAGCAAAAAACGGCGAAGTTTTAATTACAGAGCACCCTCAACGGACGACGAAGTAGGAATAGCCCCCTTCTGAGTATACAAAGATTGTATGAGTATTGTTTGGGGCTGTACTGCAGGCAAATTTAATCAAAGTGGACTAAAGTAGCTTATTTCGTGCCGTTTTTTGATGAAACAAGCTGAATTTTGTAATATTTATCCAGAATTTTTTTCCGAAAAATTAAATCAAAACAATCAACAATGCTTGTTTGTCTTTAATAATATAGTTAACGACACTATTCTCAAAAATTTTATTGAATTTTAGCAAAATTGACGAAAATTTAGGCGAAAATTCCGGAAAAAGTGAATAAACACAACGTGAATTCACTCTACTTTTCTCATAAGTTTAAACCTCGATAACTCCCTGTAGAAAACGAAAATTTAAAAAATCTTTTTAATTCCATATTCTACGCTGGACGAGCTTTCTAATGATACCAGTCTCAACTCTCTACGATGAATATATCGATCGGCGAAAATTCACGGAACAAAAAAAACCCATTTGAGTATATAGTTCCTCCCCCCTCAAGAGGGTCGGAACAAAAAAAAATGACCTTTTTGATTCTGCTTGTCAGCTTTTATTTAACTATCATCTTTCTAAAGCTTTAGAAGTTCAGATTTTGCAAATTAAAGATTTTTTTTTGGCAATTTAAGTAATTTAACATAACTAACATAATTCTACGAACTAAAAGTTATTATAGTTTTTGCCACGAATAAATTATAATGCGCAAATTTCTCCAAAAAATTACCAGAAGCAAATATCACAACAAAAAGTTTTGTCCAGAAACGAATAATTTGCAGTTCTGGAGGAAACTGACTTTCTGTTGTCTATTTTGACTGAAATAATTTATCCAGCACAATTGTGTCAGGAAATGGGCTTCTTAAAAAACTTTGACAACAGACAGTAAACAAGTCTGTTTGTAAGAATGTGGCGCAAATTGTTCAACAAAATCCTCAATTTGAAGTATGCTATCCCCAATTTCTCAAATTTAATTGAAAAATGAGTAAAAAATCTACAAAAAAACAGCAAATAAACATGTTTACTACAGCTGGCTGGAATTAACCTGTCAAAAACATCTTCACCAGGAGTTTCCTTTGGAAAGTCTTCAGTTGACCAATTCACAAATGCAGAGCCAGCTACACCCCCAAGCATTTGGACACTTATATACATTGCACCCTTAATAATAGGAATTTGCCCGTTCATCAGAAGCGACAGGGTTATCGACGGGTTAATGTGGCCACCGGAGACGGAATCGAACATCTGGACCAATACAGTAAACGTAAGTCCGGTTCCGAAAGCACTGGCCACGAGGGAATCTGGACTCCAGATTGGAACCAAACATGTTAGAAGGAATAGGAAGCTTCCCATGAACTCCCCCAGACCAGCTCTCCAGAATTCGGGCGTTTTGAGTTCTTCAGTGCCGAGATTGAATGTGCGGCCAAGGATCTGAGTGCCACTCTTTCCTGGCTTATCGATTAGGTCCTGAAATAAGATTTGTGCAATAATTGGGAGAATTTTATTTTTTTTAATACTTTAATTTGTTGCGGTCGAGAAATGATTACTCACTCTGGCTGAATTGGAATGGCATGAAACCAAATAGATCAAATCATCCACTTAATTATAATGATTACATATATTCTATCAATGTTTCAAGTGTACTTTGCTTAAATTCCTTAAATTCAGAGTCTCGTAGAAATCTTACAAGATTGCCGCAACATTTTGATTCTCTTTATGGTTTTTCTTTCAAGCTAAGAAATTGGTCCCAACATTACTTAAACAATTTGAATATGCTGTTTTGGAACTTTAAAAAACGGTGACAGATTTTAGCCTAGATTCACTTCTTAAAAGGTTAATGCAAGGTCTTGAGAGCTTTCAATCTATTCTTAGGGCATACGGAACAATTTTGTAATCGTTTCGAATGTCTGTACTTTGTAACATGCTGCCCTGATTGATATCTCTTGCTGACATGATTTGTACAAGAATCATACAAGTTTTAAACTCGCGTATCACAAGGGGACCATCTTTGCCATAAATAAAAATCATTGAATTGGCTCTCTGGGTTTACCGTGATATAAAGAAGATTTTCGATAATAAAGCTTGAGTTTAATACTAAGTGACTAAGAGACGAAGAGTGACAAAGGTCAACATAAATAATTTTAGATAAGTGGACACCCGGATCATACTTCATACTAACATTGTAAATCAGGGTATTCTCAGTCTGTATTTTTACTATGATCAGATTATGATCATGTCACTTTTTACACTGTTCAGACAAAAATCATAGTAAAAACAAGCTCTCTGAAAACACTCTGAACAGCACAAAATCTAGTTCTGGATTTGCTCTGGGCAATTTTAAACAACATACTGTGAATACTCTGAATCAATTTTTTCTCAGAATGATTTCTAAAATTTGCGTGCATTCATGAAATGTCTGGACCAGGCATTCTGGGGCGTCCTGTCGAAGGAGAAAGTAAACCATTTCTGATTATCGAGTTTGAGGAAATGCATAAATAGTTTAACAAAGTTAGTGTATATTAGTGATATACAATTGGAATAAAATGATTCAGCACTGATTTACTATGGCACTAGAATCCGGGCAGAAAAACTGTATTAAAGTTGAAAAACAGAATTAAAGTTGCTCGAAAAAAGAAAAAGATTGAAAAGGAAAAACCTTGCTTTTGAAAGCTTGAGATATTTTCAGATTTTTAGATGCCACACAAAAATTTATTTCTGTTTGTGATTTCAGTAACTATGCAAAATTATCAAAACTTAGGTCTTTATTATCTTTTGGTGCCTTATAAATTATATCATTGAACCTTTAAACATAAAAACAATTGTTTTGTACATCTTTTGCTTAAAATTTCCTTTTCCAAACAACCAAAAATCAGCACTCTGTATAGCAACTTTTTTGTCTGGTTTCTTCGTCATCATGCCAGCGAATTCACAGAACTATTTGTAGTGTGAAAACTTTCAATGAATAATTTTTTATTGCATTTTTTCGTAGATATGTACTGAAGGCGTGGAAAATCTCTCTTGTTGCGATGTGGGAAATCTATTATGTTTGCAAGATATGATTCTTGTTCAAAACATTTGAAAGCAATTTCAATTCCCTAGAAATTGACTAAGAAATAGAAAAAGAAAAAATTTGAATCCATCACCATACTAAAACCTCATTGTAATGAGTATATATTCTCAGCATGGTCGGTGTTTTCCGCAAATATGTGCTAAGACCAGGAAAGAATGCGAGTGTGAAAAATGGTGACACGCTCAAACGCTGGTTTGTACGTTGGCAGTTTTCGCATTTTAGGTGTTCGAAAATGGTGAAAGTTTATTGATTCCAATCCTTTGATAGCGTCACCGATTCTAATCTAGTCCTTTTATTTAGATGGATTTGTCGTCAATTTAAACATTGCTCTACTGTCACTAAAATTTGCATCAAGGATTTAGCAAATTTTGTTTCGATTTGTCCACTTTTTGTATGCAATGTTCTCTTTGTCACTGCTTTCAGCAAATGTGGTTTACAAAACGTATCCTAGTGATTAGTGAACTTACAAACTGCAACAATCGTGCAAGCTGATTCAATACTTTGCAAGATTCTTCAGTCAAAAGCTTTCTTTCTCTCTGTCTTCAGTGCTATAACCCCAACCCCTCTCTATGCCTCTTTTATGGTGCATTTAGATGTTCATTTATATGTTTGTCTGTTTTTTCAGTGCGATAACCCCCGCATGCTTGTGACCCCTTCGAGCAGCGCAATAACTCCCCACATTTGTTCATGGCCTCTTCGCGCATTAGTTTTAGCTATTTAGGGTCTTTGTTTTTTCTTTGGTGGCTAGGTCAAGTGAGCTCCCTATGGAGCTCAGTAATTCGCCGGCTCTAGTCTTCAAAGAAACTAAAAAGGCTCATGCAAAAGCTAAGACAAGTTTACTTGCTGCAAAAATCTGCAACCCTTTCTCCGTTGGTCCCTTTCCCCCGCATTTGAATCGAAAAGCTTGCAAGATTCTTGCAAGTTTTTCGATTCATCTTGCAAGCTTTTCGATTCATCTTTTCAAGAAATCTTACAAGATGAATCGAAAAGCTTGCAAGAATTTTGCAAGTGAATCGATAAGCTTGCAAGATTCTTGCAAGTGAATCGAAAAACTTGAAAGAATCTTGCATGAATCTTGGTGCCGGTATTCATTCACTTGCAAGATTGCCTTGCAAGATTCTTGCAAGTTTGTTTTATTCATCTACCACGAGGGTAACGACACCTTTTACAACTCAAAGAAGTCCCAGCGGGAGTCGTAGTATTGCAAGATTCAATGATAGGAGACGTGCTAAACATTTAATCTTTTCTAAACTAACTGTTAAAACTGAATGTCCGATAAGATGCAACCAATAGTTTAAACAGAAAACCTTTTCAGTTCTCACCGTTTTCTCGTTATCTGTTCTCTCGCCCCCTTCTGCCTCTTGGTCAATATCAACAAGTGACGTCACCACTTCATCTCCCATTCCCTGACCACTTGTACCTGCCTCCTCATCCAGCGCCCCATAAGAGGGGAGTCCACTATCACTGACTCTGCTGACCTCTGCGTTCATTTTTCCAACTTCGCTTTTCACGCTGCCCGTTTCTGGTTCCTATTTAAAATTATATTTTGTGCAATTTGGAACAGAAGTTAAAAGTAGAAGTCAATTTGTACCAATCTTGAGGAACAAATATTTGCTCCAGACGTGTAATTGGAATCCCAGTCCACGTCCAACATTTCGGTCTGAACCAGCGATTAAAATATGTTATTTTTTTCCGCCGGCAGTTGATCATTTGTTAGTTGAAGAGTGAAAACCGTGAAAACAATGGATATATTTAAGGAACAATACAGAAAACCAAAGAAAAGGTTACAAGAAAAGGAAATAAAATGCAGAAATATTTGTATTTCCTCTATTTTAAAACCAACAAATGCTTGTCTTTGTTTTCATTTTTCTTCAAATATCCCCACAACTATAAATTATTTTTACTCAAGAATTTCCTCATTTTCTTCTATGGGAATAATTTTGAGAAAGGAGCTAACATTGTGTCAGATCTTTTTCACTGGGACTGCAAAAAATGATCAGGTAGACTTGTGCTAAAGTTGGAAAATAATTATATGCTTACCAATAGTTTCTCTCTTTGAACCATTTCAGCTGATTACATTAAATATAACTCCATTTTTTTCTATTCAATCAATTTCCGAGACGCAAAATTCCTCTGGATCAACTCTTGCCAAAGCTATAATCTGTCTTGAATCATAGCAACCGTGATCACTTTTTCGATCACTTGGTCTGACATTTTACTGTCTGCAAATTGCCCAAAATTGGGGCAATAATAGGGGAAATTAAAAATTAGGCAATTATGATTTCATCGAGGGATTGTTTTCCGAGCCAAACTCAAAAATTGTTTTTTTCTGGAATTCCGTCTAATGTTGTGTGCTCTTCGCTTTCACTTCGATCTCCAAAACTCAATAATTTTTTGTTTCTTTTTGCAGAAAAGTTAGATCAGAACAACGAAAACCGTTTCGTGTCTTTTGTTTATTGGTAGGCCTGAATTATAGTTGTGAATATCAAAGGAATGGTCGGTTTTGAACGCACGTAACCATCGGCTGGATAAGTTTCAAAAAACAAAGAACTCAAAAAAAGAGATCTAGATATTTATTAACGTTACTAGGAGTTAGACAACAGTTCATTACGAGCATCTACGGGTACAGAACTAGAATTATTTCCAAAGAATATGGCTGGCGCTTTTGGACACCGACTTCTGTTAGAAGCGGAAGGCGCCTCAATTTTGTGAAAATGGTTTTCACAAAGCAATTAAGAGCCTTAATACGGCTGTAAGGGCGTTTCACAAAATTCTAATCACTTTATTCCTTTTGCCGCTCATTTTTACGATTTAATGTTTTAGATGTTTGAGATTACTAAAATGAGGGATTTTGCTGCAATTAGGCTGCGGAACGCGCTTCTGTCAAACAAATGTTGCAGTGAAAAGTAATCATCACTTTTCAACTTCCAGTTTAAGAGTGAAAAACACTGATAACAAATTCCAAATAAAATCGGCCTTTTCGTTCAGAAAAAATCAAATTATGTTTCAAACGCACAACGTAATAACATAGGGAAGAAAATCTGGTAACAAAGACAAGTAAATCGACTCAAAAATTTAGTACCTGTAGGTGGCTCGTAATGTTTCTCATTCAGTGTTCATCAAACCGTTAGTTTGCTTCATTGTAATGATGAATTGGGAGAAAATTTGACATCCTTGCGCAATAATCAGAAAAATTACACAAAGAAAAATAAAATTAAAAAAAACCAAAACGTGAACCGCTAATTCCTAATCTGTGCCACACATTATTTAAGACCAAAAGTATTACTAAAGATGTTACTATGGCACTATTGAAATTTCTTACAGTGCATGAGGCAACAATTATTTTGTTTGTGGCAATGTGAATTTTGCCAAAAGGCCTCTCCTGGCTGAGCTAAAATATATGTTTGCAGATGGGGCCCGTACCAAACTACACATACGATTTGGTACTGGGTTCGTCTAGAAGCAATTCTTCATGAGTACTGATTCATATAAATCCTTTACTTGCCAGACGTTCAATCATAGTGATTTTGCAAAGGTCAGACTTGCACCAATTCTGATTTTGCACATACCAGACTGCGGTCAATTCTGATTTTTTGCTTGCCAGACTGTGTTAATTCTTATTTTTTTTTTAAAAAAAACAAAGGTTCAGAATATGTCAAAATTATTAAAATTGCTCAGAGTGAGATATATTTTAAATGCCAGACTGGGGCCAGCTCTGATTTTTTAGAGTTTGAGACTCTTTTGATTTTGGTCGGAAAATTGTTCAAAAAAAACCGCCAGTGTCCTTCACTTGTCAGACTCGGGCCATATCTCATTTTTCACTGTCCACACTGGGGAAATTTTGATTTTGTACCCAAACAAGGCGGTTCGTTAATGTGCGTTCGCACATGATGTTCCGACCCGAGCTCATCTACATTTTTGACTAAAATGTCAACCAAATCAAGAGATAACAAAAATAGATGTTTGAGTTTAAAACAATCGTTACACATTCTATCTACTAATTGAATTACTAATGCCATGCTTCATTACAGCACCAACGTGACCTGACATTGAAGAGACTAGAAAAAAAATAGCACCAACAAAATTTTGACGGCAAAAAATGAATATCTAAATTTAAAAGCACCTGGTAACAACGTCAAAATGCAGTCAGATAAAACCTTAACTACACAAGTTTACCTTTTACTAACTATACAGCAGATGAAAAGTTTTCTTAACGAGACTAGGTAACAAGCCGACAAAAAGAACGAACAGTGAGGCGAAACTTAAAAATTAATCAACATTTTTTGCACCAAGAAAATTCAAAAATCTTAAAAAACATTGGTTTTTAATAAAAAAATCCTTGATAAATTACTAAAAAGTCATTACAAAACCAAAAGCACCCGTCTGTGGTCAGACTATGCCATAGAAACAAACTAAAGAGAAACTCAAAAAATTACAAACGATTTGCGAAAACACAAACCTTTGCTACCATTAAAATCAATACCTATCATCTGAATATGTATTTTTAATTCAGTTGTTATTTCTGCTATTTCAGTTGAAGGATTTATATTGAAAGATTGAATAAGTTTACTTGGGCCACATTTAAAAACCATTGGGATCTGTTATTACGCGATTGTTCTGAAGGAAGAGAAAAAGAAACGCAAAAAATGGCCATTCAATAAACGTTCAGAAAAACGAAACAACAGTGGCACATAATATCAATATATATGTTATTTCTTGAAATACACGAAATTCGATGGGACATCTGATTGATGAATAGAAATTAAATTTGACGAAAGGAACCTATTCGCTATATACTGAATGTTTCGAGCAACATTATTCATTCAGTCCTCAATTACAAGCCTATGAGATCTGTGAGCAATTTACGGCTACCTAAAGAACAAAAACAGCGAATTCAGGAAAAAAAATTGAGCGACAAAAGGGTCGAAGGCATTAAAAAAATGAACTTTTCACTAAACACTCTTCAATTTTAAATTAATTTTTCAGGAGCAATGGGAAAACCTTTTTTATCAATATAATTTCAAAAAATCAACAAATATAAACAAATACATTAGACGCACGAAAATTGCGGGAAAACACGTATTATCAACGCCATTAAATTCATTAGCCTTCAACGGAAGCCAGTATATACAATAAATGATGCCTCGAGGGGACAATAAGTTTTTTGCCAATCGTATTTCATCAATAAGACCTTACAACAAGTTAATGACTATGAAAACAACAACAGAGAGAGGCAAAAACCACAAATTCAGTAGAAAAGTGCCTGAAGAAAATGTCGAAGCAACTCAAATCATAAGCTCTTCCCTGAAAAATTTATTTATGATCCGTTGAACTTCTTCCCTAAACCAATAGGGACTCTCAGCAGTAAGATGATGTGATAAGATTTCAAAAGGATCGAAAAACAAAATAAAGTACCCAAAAAAAATATGAATTCTCGTGGCATTGATGTTTTAAAACTAATAGGTAGAAGATAAAACCGCTAACCAGATTAATTTTGGCTATAGTAGAACGGAAATGGATTCTGTCAGAACCAACAATGACCAAGAGTATTCACGAAAAAAAATTAGGAATGGTTGAATTTCAAAAAAGTTTCGAAAAATTATTTTTAAACCCTTAACAGCCAGTAAACTCAATCTTTCATCGGAGCTCAATGACGATGCTCAGATATAACCCATAGGGAGGAAAATGATGTCTGTCATGCATAGATAGTTAAAAAGACATCACAATAAGTCTTATGACAGAAAACAATAACAAAAACAGCAAAAACTAAAATTCAGTAGAAAAATGCGAGAAGAAAGTGTCGAAGACAATTAAACCATTAGCTATTCTCTGAAAACTTTCTCTGTGATCCACTGAACGTCCTCTCTAAGCCAATTGGATTACAATAATCTTTGGATAATGTGATAAAGAGTTCAAAAGTGATCAAAAATTCAAAAAATCCAAAAAAAAAATTTAAAAAAATTGAAATCTTTGTCATTGAAGTCATATAACCAATAGCTAGAAGATAAAACAGCTAAACAGAATATTTTAAGTCGCAGTAAAAAGCAAGTGGGTCCAGTCAATACTGAAACTCACTAACAGTTCAAGAAAAATTTAGGAATTGTTATTGTTCAAATAAAATTTTCGAAAAGTGATTTTTATTTTAACAGACATTAAATTCAATAGCTTTCAACGGAAGTCAATAAAAACGCTCAAAGATGCCCCGGTGGCAGTACATTTATGTTTGTCATGCATAGGTATTCATTATGAGATCACAGTAAGTATAATGACTATTAAAACAACAAAAAAAAACAGGAGAAAACCAAAAAATCAGTAGAAAAGTGCAAGAAGAACGTGTCGAAGCCATTTAAACCATAAATTTTTGTTTAAAATTTTTATTGGTCATCCACAGAACATCATTTTTAAGCTAATGGGAACTGTCAATATTTGGATAATGTGATAAGATTTCAAAAGTAACCAATAATACGTAAAAATCCAAAAAAAATTTTAAAAAATTGAAATTTTTTGTCATTGAAGTCATATAACCAATAGATAGAAGATAAAACCGCTAACAAGTTTAATTTTGGTTGCAGTAGGAAGGAAGAGGGTGCTCTCACCCCTGGACTGACTTACAATTCACTATAATAAGATTATGATTCTTTAATATTCAAAAAAAAATTCGAAAAATTATTTTTTAAGTCTTAACAGCCATTAGCCGCCCCCTCAATGAAATAGACATGTTCACTTAATGCTCATTATGGAACATATTGCACTGTTAGTCAATGAATCCCTACCATAGGACTCCAAAAAAAAATAGTAAAACTTCAAAAAGAAATTCAAAATTTCATTCAAAATTACGAAAACTCAGAATCGAAGCCAAAAAAAACATGAGCAATTCCTTGAAAACGACGTTTTTTGTTCATTGCGCTTCATTCGACTATAAAGGAGTTTTGTCATTAATAGAACGTCGATATAAAATGTGACTTGTCTCTAGGTGACTTAAAAAAGCAAAAAAGAGAAAAGTTTTATTAAAAAAAGGCTCTCAATTAGAGTTCGATTTTTTTTTGATAGTGAACTTCCCTATGAGACCAGAACTAGTCTTTCTATCGCCTTGCATTCAACTTTTACGAACTCAAAATTTATTCTTTTTATAGAAATTTGAATTAATGTTTTCGTAAAAAAGATCTTAGTTTGAAGAAAATTGTACTAAAAGTGAACAATCATGCTAAAGATCCCATTGTTCACACAAAACTTCAATCCTCGATAACTCCTCGAAAAAAAAACGAAATTCAAAAAAATCTTTTTACTTTTGAATTCTACGCTGGACCAGCTTTTTAATGATACCACTCACATTTCTCTACGACGAATATATCGATCGGCCAAAATTCACTGAACAAAAAAAAAAAAAACCCATTTGAGTATATAGTTCCTTCCCCCACAAGTGGGGTCGGAACAAAAAAGTCTACAATTTTGCCATTATAGATAGTGTAGACAGAGTTCATCTGAAATTTTCAAAAAAAAAATGGCGATTTTGTCTATTTTGGGGATGTAATTCGGTAGAAAATTGCTGAATATGGCTAAAATCTGGCTGATATTGCATCATTGTGACCACTTCTGACCACCCAGGGTCCTAGTTGACCAATTGTGATAGCTGTGGGGTGTTTTACGTGCACCCCGGGAAGATGGTTAAAAACTAATCCCAAAATCGTGGCACATTACAAAATTTTTCGAGTTTCAGAAATTTTACTCGCATTTTTTTCGAAAAGCTTTGATTTGGGAATCAACTTGCCAAGTGAGACACAAGTTTGATAGGGCTAATACACCTGATATTGTAATGATTCAGTACTGATTTTATTTGAAAGACTTGTTTTTTTCCTGGTATATACATGCCCGGTACTGAATCGTACGTGGAGTTCGGGGGCGCAGTTAGATTGTAGTCTGTAACACAAACTAGCCTGTATTTCAAGGAGCGCTTCAAGCTTGCTTTTATCCGAATTATTGTTGTTGTCGCAATTTTTCATAGTAGTTGATTCTCTCAGAGCAGAATTAAATTAACCACTAACCATTTCGATTCTTGTATCTTCTGTTGTTGTTTTTGGCGGCTGGTGATCAGAATCAGTACGAAAAATGTCCAAATTTTCAGGATTTCCAAGAGGTGCCAAGTTAGATTTGTCGACTGAACCGTAAGAATTAACACGCCCATTTTTGATTTTGTTCTGTTCTTTATTTTCTGTGCTTTTCTCAGCTACTGACATTTTCACCTTCACTTCCTCGGGCAATTGTTGGGTGGTTACTTTGGGTAGATCCAAGCTCACTGGTGGTTGAAAATCGTCATGTTTTGGGTCAACAATTTCCCAGTCTTCTTGGCTCTCTGGTGTCGGCTGCTCATCGTCATCTGCGATCTCCGGGTTTTCTGTTTCGACATCAATTTTTCCCAGTGTTTCATCCTTTCCTTCCCCAATTTCAATGGTTGTTTCTTTTTGGGTAGGCTTCTGTTTTCTCTCAGAATCAGAATGATCCATTGGGTCTGCTTTCTCATAGTTTGAATCGTTTGAATTGTTCTGGTTCGCATCTGGTTTTTTCTCTGTATCTCGAGGGCTAAACGTAAAAAAGTTCCATGGAAGAAAACTAAAGAAGCCTGTCTTCGCCTTTATTTTCTCTGGTTGCCGATCGGGCGCAAAATTCTCCGCTGGTACTTCACTTTCTTTTTGGCTTTCTTGACTCAGCTCTTTGTTTATTGAAGAAACTGTCGCTATTTCTGCTTCGACTATTGGTACCTCAATTTCGTCTGTTTTAACGGATTGAGTTAATTCCGCGTTTTCTTCTGGTATATTTCCCCTTATTGGCCCTTCAGTAACTGAACTGTTCAATTTTTGTTCATTATCCTGGGTTGTCTCCACAAGATCAGTTATAGTTTTTTCCAGTGATACAGGAGCCTTTTGTTGAACAGTTTTGGCAGGATTTTGGTAATCTAATGAGACTTTTGGTTTCGTGGAATTTTCGACGCCAACTCCAGCTTTAACTTTGTCATCCAATGGGATTTCTGCTACAGCAGACACATTGACATCAGCCTCAAGTTCCACTAAGTCATCAAACAAGGCTTTCGGTGCAGCATTCTCCTTTACGCCAACACCAGCTTTTACTGTGTCATTAGTTGAGGTTTCTGATTTTGCGGACTTTTCAACACCGACCTGAGGTTTAAAGTTGTCATCTAATGAGGTCTTGGGTTTCGTAGAGTTTTTGAAACTAAATTCTTCGACCTTTGCTTTGTCATCGACTGAGGTTTCTGGAACAACAGAACTGGTGAAGCCAAACTCTGGCCGCTCTGTACGGTTATCCAATGCGGTCTTTCTTACATCAGACTCTTTGACGACATGCTCTGGTTTCACTTTATAAATTGATGAGGTTCTTGATACATTAAGCACCTTGACTTCTTTAACTTCAGGAATTATTTCGCTAGTCAATGATGCCATTGATATATCAGGCACGTTAACGACAACCTCAGAGTTTATTCCGTCATCCAATGATCTTCTTGCTTCAGACAACTGTGAAATAGCAACTTTGGAAACATCAATTTCATCCATTCTGGTCTTTGTTACAGCAGACTTTTGACCTTCGACATCGGGTTTAAGTGTGTCGTTCAAGTACGTCTTTGATACAACAGACTGTTTGACCCCTAACTCTGTTTTTACGGTTTCAGTCGATGATGTATCTGGTTCAGTTTTTTGCTTCAGACCGACGTCAAGTTTCACACGGTCACCCTTTAAGGTCTGTGGTACTGCAATTTCTTTGATGTCGAATTGAGTCGTTACTGATTCATCCAATGAGGACTTTTGTTCAGAGGTGTCCTTGTAACCAGCCACCAGCTCCACCTTATCCTCCAATACAGTCCTTGGAATAACAGACTCTTTGATGACACCCTGGGGCTCTACTGTGCTAATCAATACAGTAGTTGGTACAGCAGCATCCTTAACTTCATCTCCAGGCTTGGCTCTATTGACTGATAATATGGAATCCGTATTTAAGAGTTCTTCAACATAGACTTCAGCTTCTCTTATGTCGTGCGATGCACTTTTTTGTACGGAAAATTCTTCGATTGCATTTTCTTTTATAACTTTGTCCTTCCTTGAGGTTTTCTCAACAACAAGCTCTTCAACGCTAACTTCGGACTTTTCTCTGTCATTCGTTGAAAAATTTCCTTGATGGGATTCTTGGATGCTGTCCTCTTTGCTTTCTCTGAAGTCGAATGAGAAGTTTATTGGAGAAGACTTCTTAGCTCCATCTGCATTTTTTACAATGTCAGACTCTGATTTCGGTACCGAAAACTCTTTCTGGCCAACCTGGGACCCTTTTCTGTTTTCCGATACAAAACTTTGAACTGCAGATTCTTTGAGCCCATCAGTAGTTATTGTTCTGTTTTCCAATGGAAAAACTTGTACAGAATATTCTTTAACAAATTCTTCAGATTTTTCGCTGTTGTCTGATTTTGATTCTGTTACAGACAATTTTTTGAAGTTTTCCACAGTTTTTGTCCTGTCGTCTGACGTAGCGTTTTGCTCAGAGGGGTCTTTTGAACCTTTCTCACGTGTTGCACCGACACCCTGCACTGAGGAATTTTCCTTCAGGCTTTCTTCAAGTTTTCTGATCTTCTCTTCCCAGGTCACAGTACCATTCTTTTCAAAGTTCGGCACCGGAGCTTGAATGGAAATTTTTTCAAAAGTCTCAGTTTCCTTCATGTCAAAATGTGATCCGTTAGAAGCAATTGAATTTTCCTCTGATTTTTCCGTTCGCAGGGATCTGAAATCTGGTAAATTAGACTTTTCTTGATCTGATTCAGTGCTTCGTTTTTCATAATTTTCAGTGCCTACGAGGTTTTCCTCAATTTTGAAACTGTCTATGCCATTGACGTTTGAATCTTTCTGATTATTTTCGGTCACTTTGTGCATTCTAGATAATATTTCTTCTCTCTGTGTTTTGTCGAAGTCCATATCAAGTTCCTTTAATTCAGGATAAGAGGTCAAGTTTACCGCATTTTTTCTTTCAGTTTCCTCACTGTTTTGAGATTGGCTGATAATTGAGGTTCCTATTTCCTGTTCCTTTCCTGTTCTTTCTGTCAATTCCGTTTGGGATCCAATCAATATTTTGTTTGAACGCGCCCATTCTTGTGTACCATTTTTTTCCTCCTTATTTTTAGACGGTTGAACCATTTCTTCGTTATCAACTACCTCTCCAGACTTCATAATCTCAGTTTTGTTTACTGTTGTTATTGACAGTTTTTTATCACCATCAGAAGCAGCCTTCACATGATTGTTTTCCTCAATCGTTTCGACAGATATCGCTTTGCTTCTGTCTCGTGTTTCTAGCACTTTACTACCAGAATCATTTATTGTCGCGGTTGAGTCATTGGTTATTATTTTGCTACTCGATTTTCCCGAAAACTCTATCGCTGACTGTTTCGACACTGGCTTGTTTCTATCTTCAACTTTCGCATCAAATTGGCCCACTGTCATTGATGAAAACAAGTTTTTGTTCACATGGTTTATTTCTTCTCTCTCAGATGGTTGCGACAGATTGGAAACAGAAGTTAAAGTTAATTTCTCGAATTTTGTCGTGTTTTTAATATCTGACATACCTGTTGGTGCGGGTGAATAAACTTGATTTGCCCGACTATTTTTCCTGACCTGGCTAGAGACTGATTCAAAATCTATCGTCCGGGTCGTTCCTATATTTAAACCACTCAGAATGCTGCTTTCGTCAGTTTTCCCAAATTCGTCACTAGTTTTTTCCATACTTTCACCGCCACTTACGGCCGAAGTTGTTATTTGTTCTGATTTACCAACGACAAAATTTGGTTTTTCAGAAATTGGATAAGGAAAATTTTGCTCTGATTTCCTATTTGACGATACCTCTATCGTACCCTCTGATCCTGATTGGATGACCTGTGAAGTTTGTCTCACTTCCCTTACCTCAGTCACATTCGAAATTTTTCGTTCTTTTGATGAGCCTTCGCTCTCACTTTCGGTTGTTTTCAGTGTGCTGCTTTGGGTAGGCTCAAAAATGGTTGATGTTACTGTAGTTTTGTTACTTCCGCCGAACGCTTCAATACCTCTTGATTGGCTGATTTTTCTTTCTCCACCTTCTTTCGTAGATTGCATAACAAGAGTCGTTTTCATACCTTGTGATACAGAACTGAGCTCATTCCCAGTTTCTAGTCCAATATCCATGATTCTGTTAGTACTAGTAACATTTGAAGTGATCTCACTTATGCCCCCTGTTGACTTAGGTTGAGATGTTAGCTCGTTCGTCCTTTTTTCGTCCTCATTTATCGACTGAGTAACGAGAGAAGCTTTCATCTGCTCCGATGTAATGCTAAAGTCATCGACAGCTTTAGGCGGTGCCATATCTGAATTAGTTTTTTGTTCTTCTTGATCTATGGCAGATATTGACGGGGTTAACCCCTCGTGCTCACTCTGGGTGACTTCTGTTTTTGACTCAGCTGTGGTTCCAGTTGAAATAGTCTGTCTTGTTTCGCTTTTCGACTCCTTTTTGCTATCTCTTTTCACTCGTTTCAAGACGGTGTTCTTCACTCCGTCTCTCACCTTAGCTCGAAATTTTGCCTCCTCTTTCAAAAATAAAGACATTCCCTTACTATTAGCAGTTTTTGGCTTTTGCCTATGTTGTTCTTCCGGCAAGTTGACAACTGAGCTCTGTGAGTCTTCTTCTGTCTCACTGAAACCCACATCCGATTTGCTGGTTATATTTTGCGAAAACGCGAACCCCAAATTTTCCCTGTCATTTGGCTCAATCAATTCTGTGTTTCCAGATTTCTCTTGCTGAATAGTTCCAGTCTGATTTGAACTCAAGGATTCTTTTTCTGCTGGCAGCTGATTAAAAATTTTTAGTTCTTTTTGCTCAGTTTTACCCTCAATACTTTCCTCAACCTCCCGGCCAGATACTGAATTACTAACTACAACAGTCCTTGTTGTTGTTGAGGATGTTCTGGAAGAGACCAAAGGATTCTTTTCGTAATCTTGCCATATTTCATGACTTGTTGCATCTCTGCTCTCTCCTCCACTGAAACCTGAAGTCGTCATTTGTTCTCTCATTTTTTGTGTGATCACAATCGGTTCTCCCGAATTTTGAAAGCTTTGACCAGTAATAGTGCTTATTGATTTTTGTTCAGAACTTTGACCTATTTGACCGACCATTAGCGTTTGGATCCCCTCGCGTGCTTCGAGAAAGTCCATATCGGAATCATCTTCAGATTTGGACACGTATCTGCGGTCAGTTATGGTCATCGACCTGCGGTTGCTTTGCCCTGCATCGCTCATTGTCGAAGTTTTTATAATTTTGCGAGTCGTAATGACGTTTGCAGAACTTTCGCCTGATGCTCCAAACGATTCTAGTTGAGATGATTGGTCGTTTGTTCCCGTTCCATCTTCATGTATGGACTTGGTAACAACATAAGTCTTCAAGCCCTCTGAAGCAGTACTGAAGTCTTTCCCAGACTCTCGTCCAATATCGATACTTTCTGGATTCTCAGTAAAATTTGAGGCACTTTCACTTGAGATTGCTTTTGACAGCATTTGTGCCGTTTGCTCGTTCATTGCTTTTCCGCTCTCATTCATAGACTGAGTTACAACAAAAGTTTTAATTCCTTCTGATGTGCCACTGAGGTCCGTACCAGATTTGCTTGACACCAAATATGAACTGTTTCTTTGTTCTGGCTCATCAATAACGTAAGTCGAAGTTATAATACTCCCTGTAACGTTCTGAGTGACCTTTGGATCTGACTCATCTATAGTTCCATATGAGACAATACGTTTCGTTTCACTTTTCGATTCTTTTGTACTCTCTTTTTTCACCTGTTTAAGAACTGTGTTCTTCATTCCGTCTCTTAACTTGGCGCGAAAAGCAGCTTCGTCAAATGAAATTACAGATCCGCCTTTCAGTTTTGTTAGTTTTGATTCAACTTCCGTTTCTTGTTTCACTTGATCTACGGCTGACCCTTGAGAATTTTGTTCAATTTTCTCAACTCTGAAACCTGGCTCCCTGGGTATCTGTTCCTGAAACACCTCTGCTGGTTTTCCCTTCGGCTCTTCTTGACTTTCATCTCGTAGCTGACTGATTGCCGACTCGATCTTTAATTCCGATGTTTCAGCATTGCCTTCGTCTTTATTCTGGTATAAGTTCTTCGACTGAGTTTTGGTAATTTTCTTGACTAGTTTGCTCATGCTCTCGATTTACAATACCTCCTTTCTTTGAAAAAAACTTTTCCAACAAAATTTTGGGCAAATTGTGAGTTCTTTATATGCTTAAAATTGACCGCAACCTTGTAGAAAGGTAATTAGATTAAAAAAGGATGCTCGTTAATGTGCGTTCGCACATGATGTTCCGACCCGAGATCATCGACATTTTTGACTTAATTGTCAACCTGATGAGATAATCAAAAATAGATATTTGAGATTAAAAAAATCGTAATGCAACCAAACTACTAATTGATTTACATAACACCACGCCCCGATGCAGCGCTCACAAAATCTGTCACTAGAAAGACTACGAGGAAAAACAAAGAACGAAAAAAGCGAAATGGAACCTCTCATTGATGAAAATAAGTTACAAGTTGACGAAAAGAATGAAAACTGAAAAATACAAAAAAGTATTTGAAATCGAAGAATATCATAAGCTTTAATAATTTTTTGCCATAAACAGGTTGCATTGACTAACATCATTTTTTCAATTATTAATTAGAAGCCTAAGAGACCAGTCAGCATTTTACGAATACACGAAGCATTAAAAAAGGCAAAAACAGCAAGTTCAGAAAAAAGTGAGCGAGAAAAGTGTCGAGCCGAAGAAAAGAGAAGTTTTTTGGGTAAAATTTTTTCTAAGTTCATATACTTTTTTAACAGCATTGTGGTTGTTCTTTTCTTAGCAATATGACTTTAAAAGTATGAACAAATATAATAAAAATACGAATTTTTGAGAAAAAAAGTTTTATCATAGCCATTAAACTCAATAGCTTTCAAGGGATGTCAAAAGTACGCTAAGCTATACTTCAATAAGAAAGAAAAGATATTTGTCAAATGTAAGTCATCAACTGGAGATAAAAAGTCTTAAGATTATAAAAACAACAACAAATACATGCAAAAACCAAACAATCATTAGAAAAGGGCGAGAATCAAGTGTCGAAGCCATTGAAATCATAAGGGTTTCTCTGAAAACTTTATCTGTAAACCATTGGAAGTCTTCTCTAAGCCATTCGTATCTATCAATGTTCCGATTATGAGATAACACTTCAAAAGGAACCAAAATTACATTGAAAAGCCGAATTTTTTTTGAATTTATGAAAACTCGTGACATCGAAGTCTTAACACCAAAAGTTGGTAGTTAAACCAGCTAACAGAATAAATTTGTAGGCAGAAAAAGTGAGAGGGGTACTGCTGTCTTTACTGAGATTGACTTACAGATCATAGAAGTAGGTTTAATAAAGTCTGATATTCAAAAAAAAATTTTTTTAAAAGTCTTAACAGCCACTAAATTCCATAGCTCTGAGCGGAAGTCAATAAATATGCAAATATATTCCTCAATGGGAACATAAATATGTTTGTCAATCTGAAATCATCAATAAGACATTAAAATAGGTCTTACGATTATGAAAACAACAACAAAAGCAGGCAAAATCCAAAAATTCTGTAGAAAAATTCAAAAAAGTGTCGGAGCCATTAAACCATAAACTTTTCTCTGAAAATTTTGTCTTTGATCCATTTAAAGTCTGCTCTAAGCCACTGGAAACTATAAATATTAGGATACTGTGATGAAAATTGAAATGTCATCAACATTACAATAAAAATGTCCGAAAATTAAAAAGTTATGAGAACTCGTTTTATTGAGGTCATAAAACTAATTGCTGGAAGGTAAAACCGCTTACCCGATTAATTTTAGTTGCAATAAAAAAGATGGAGGTCTTGTCAATACTGAGGCTGACCCAGAGTTCACGAAAATATGTTTAAGGTTGGTTAATGTCCCAAAAAAAACGAATTTTTTTTTAAAAATATTAACAGCCATTAAATTCAAGAGCTTTTAAAGTAATCTGAAAAATACGCTACGTTATGACTGTATGGGAAGACGATTATGTTTGTCATCAATATATTATTAATACGACATGACAATAAGTCCTATGGTTATGAAAACAACGACAAATAAAGGCAAAAACCAAAAAAAAATTAAGCAGAAATGCGAATAGAAAGCGTGGAAGCCATTTAAACCAAAACTTTTAAATCAAAATTTTATCTATGATCCATTGGAAGTCTTCTCTAAGCGAATGGATAATATCATTACTAGGATATTGAGAATAGATTTCAAAAGGAACCAAATAACAATGCGAATTTTTTTTTCAATTACGAAAACTCGTGATTTTAATGTCATAAAACACAAAGTTAGCAGATAAAACCACTAACAAGAATACAAATGGCAGCTGTTATGAGAAACAACGCCAAAAACGCGAAACAATGCCAACGGTTAGTGTGTGACGCAGCTATGATTTTTTCCACTCCTATTTTGCAAGGGTCGTGCAGCATTTATTGTTTTCCTCTAGGCTTTAGACTAAAGGAAAGAAAAAGAAAATTTGGGTAGTCTATTTGTGAAAACTGAACAGAAGCGACAAAAAATTGTTAAGAAGGGGACGGTATGTTTGGTTTCATACGTTAGAAACCGTCGGTGCGTTCGGTTTGTCCGGTTTTGTCGGTTTTAAAAGTAAAAATAGTAAGTATCGTCATTTTTGGATTCAATAGAGATTCGGTATGTTCGGTATTTGACCGTACGAGATCTTCGGTATAATCCGTACTTAAACGTAAGGGATCGTCGGTATGTTAGGCATTGAAGCGTATTTCTCTCAACATTACCGAGGTAACCAGAACCTATGAAAAATGATTTTTATTATTTTGATATTTATTGTTTCTAAAAACGATTTCATAACAAAAGATGATTGGTTAAATGAAGCAGCTAAAAAATAATACTCCAGCGACGGGTTATATCAGCTAAATTGATAAAAGATTCTACCAGGAGTTAGTCCAATGAGAGAAAACCATCTTTTATATGTATCTTTGGAGATATTTTTTTGATTTCTTTACTCTTAAAATTAGTTTCTCCCATTCAGCTTCTTACAGTTTTTTTAATAGCATTGATACGAAAATTCTGTAGATGCATTTTTTAAGACAGCAAGAACTGAACTATCTTAATTTACAATGAAATGATGAGGATTCTGGCAGCAGTAAACTTATAATTATCATTTTTTCAAATAGTTTTGCGACAGGCGAATCAAAACTAAAATCTGACAACATTACCAGTACAGTGATAAAAAGACGGAACACTGGCTCTTATTTCAAGAAGGGCTTACTGTCCTTAGACATATTCCACGCGCTGATAATATATCTTCAAAAGTTGGCAGGACTATAATTGTCAGTACCCGAGTTCAAAATTATATGCAGGTCAGACTTCAAAACTCCACTACTAAATATCTAATCTTAATTACAAAAAGATCTGATAACTGAAATTGCGTGCAAAAAACATTTTTACTTTTGATGAAAATTTTGCTAGAAAGTGTTTGTTGGATAATTCTATGCGACGCACAGATTAATGCAAGAACTCCTGCATCATTTCAAGTGTCGTTTCTCTAATGGCTAATAGTTGCCTGAAAATAAGAAACGCATCTCTGCAAAGATAAAATCCAAAATGAGCTCTGAATAGGGATACACAAATGCGTAAACCTAGAGTTTTGTTAACTGTAAGTATGAGTAACATCAAAGCGCGTGTAACTCTAAATTTTGAAACTTATCTCAAATGAGGATTTGATGCGGCCATATTGTCAATAATAACACTTTGAACTTTATTTACTATGTAAAATATGTGAATGAATAAAACCAACAATGTAATCAGCTGAACTTCCTCCTTTGTGTCTTAACTTCAGTTAAACTGTTTGACACTGTCGATATGATGGTTTAATTATGGAGTTAATGATATTTACTGTTAACTATTGAAATAACAGCGCTGCCACTTTTTCGATTCCAGGTATTCAGATCTATTTAAATAACGATGGATCGATAACTAATTATTATTAATCATATCTAGATTATAAAGTTAGATAATGTAATTGATGTCAAGGGGGCATGATAACTAATTTGAGTTAAATTGATCATCTATTTAGAAGTGCTTAAGACGAGACTATAGGCACTTCAATCAAAGTCAAAAACAGTATTTATTGGGAAATTGGAAGGGTAATTGATAATTTTGTGGCAATGGGGTTCCAACAACGTCTTTACAATAGCATCATCTTTATTTCTATTATAGCTCATAAAATAAAGATAAAGAAGTACCCAGTCTGAGGTACCAGACCGAAAGTGAGCAATCCCGGCAATCCCAGACCAAGCGCCTATGTCCAGACCGTCCCGTAGAAAAAAAAACTGCTCGAAAGAGAGTATGCACAGAATTTCGCGCGTTCAAAGTTGCCTATGGCCAGACTTTCGTGCATTCATTCGTGTTTCTAGACCGGGCAATTTCGAAAGCAGGACGCCCACCCCTTGTGCGTTTATTTTGATCTAAACATATGGACTTTTGGTCTGGGACCTCAGCCTGGGTGTACTTAGTTCTTCGCAGAAGTTAATGAACTGATTGCAAAGTTTGATGTAACAGCAAAACAAATCAAAAAGCATTTCAAACTGATTCATAAAAAGCTTCGCATTTTTTTTGGAAAAATATAAGCGATTATGAAACTCGAAACTGAAATGCACTGATGAATAATGTTTTTATTGGAGGCATTTTTATCTTGCATAATTTTTATTGGTCATTTTAATGTCTCCTATTCATTACTATGATTACATCGTAATCGGACGATTTGTTCTCATCAATTATCATGTAATGCACCGCATGAATACATCTGTACGCTCAACATATGTCATAATGAGTGCTAGATATAATCTGTGAAGTTGAATGAGCCAATGACCTGAAAAAGCAAACTGCGATTTGTAATATAAACAGTGAAAAAACTAGAATTTATTAGGGGGCGTTTGGTATTTCATCTTCAGTTTGAAACGAGTTTTTAATTGCTTGACCAGCAGAGCCATCATTGAGAACGTACGCTTGGGAGTCAATAGTAGAATTCAAAGATAGCAAAATTGTAGCTCATAATGGTAATTTTTCAGTTGATTCTGATTCAAACATGAAAACACGCACTAGAGGAGACAGAATGGTTATCCTGTAGGATTCAGGCAGATCTTGCAAAACTTTGAAACTTTAGCAGAGAAATCATTATGGCAAGACTATAGTCTTGCCATAATGATTTCTCTGCTAAAATTTCAAAGTTAATTTTATTCTCATTAATATTCATTAATATTAACGAGTTCTTTCTGCTTGAGCTGTGTTTTGATTAGTTGATAATATAGAAACTAATTTTTACATTTTTAAAATAAACATATATTATTCAGTTGCTCTCTTGTTCAAACAAACTAATCCAAATTGATTTGAAAATACTAAATACTAAATCAGGCATAGAATTTCAGATGAAATTATTCCCATTGATATAAAAAGCCAAAAAGAAAATGTTTAAAGTCTTTTAACCATTTTTTAAAATTTTATTTAAAAAAGCCAAAGCACAAAGTGAAATGATCAAGTAAAATACTTTTACAATACATTTACAATCCATCAGGTTGAAAGGTTTTTCGATTACAACCGAAAGATCGAATTGCAGACAATTATCGCATTATTAAAGCTTTTTTAAATTTTTTTTTATTTTTAAATGTCACAGGAATTCATGGACTTGACAGTTTGTTCACAGGACAACAGAAAAAACAGATACTTTCAAGACAATCGGAAAAAAAAATTCATGGAGTCCAAAGTTGTTGCAATTATAGTTTCAATAAAGGGCGAACGCTGCTCCCAGTTTTAACTCAAAATCTGACCAAATTTATGTACTATACCGATAAAACTTTTTAATTCACTTATCAGTTACGTAATACGAGCAAAAATACGAGCGAAGGAATCACAAGCTCTCCAAAAAGACAATTTTTTCAAGCATTTTTATTTAGAAAAACAAATCTGTCTATATTGAAATTGAGACATTGATCTCCTGTAAGTTATATTTTTTCTAGTTTCCGCTGAGTCCCAAAAGTCTACTTCACTTTGAATCAGCAAATTTATCTTTAAAAAAAAGCAAAGAAAAATCAAAAAGAATTCTACTCAACATTAAAAAGAGTTTCAAAACCGCATCCATTTTTCACAAGAATTATGTTTTGAAATTGTCTAGTGAAATGAAGTAACAAAAAAACACGCTTTTAAAAAATTTGAGAATAATTAGAATGTACAGAAAGATGTTGGTTATGCTGTCTAATCCACGCTGCTACAAAAATATTGCAGTAAAAATACAACCGTCTCCTCGTAATTCTTGCAAGCATAACCTGTGTTGTTTTACTGTTATATGCGGATCAAATTCTTTGTCACTGTCTCTATATTTTTTCAAAATGCTATCCGAGACGATATTTTCTACTAAAACAAATTCTGCAAGAGTTGCGGCAATTTGTTTTTAAACGGCTCTTTTCATCACCGCAGTTACTATATTTGACCACTACTCATACTTAAATGGGTTTTATAATGCAAGTTTTGGGTTTTCGAAAAAAACGTGCGGCGTGAAATTACAAAAGTGCTGATAAGGATGAATTTGTATCAACTTTGTGTTCAAATTCAAATTTCAGCTATTGAATCTATCAAAAAAGTAGCTCAATCCATAATTTTCGAAAAAAATGAAACACTGATTTGCCGTAGGATATCAGGTTTTTTGTTGTTTTTTTGCCGCTCTCGATGCCTTCAATGCAAGAAGCTGCAAAAAAAGTTTCTCAACCTTGTGAAATAAAATTGTACATGAAAAACTACACATGCTATTTGAATGCATCTTTATAAAAGACCACTTAAAAAAACCACGCACATTTAATTAAAACCAAGAAATGGAACCACAAAATACTTGATAAGGTTTCCTTTCCATATCCAAAGTTTTTGGGAGCTTTGATAATTCATTCAACGCATTTATCGAAACCTCAAAATAATATTTGATATCTTGAAATATGTTTTACCACTACTGACTGATGACATATCGGTAATTAATTCCAATTTATTCACCCAGTCAAAATTCTCAAAACAATTCTTACATTTTCCTTAAACAGATGTGACTGCATCCATGCTCGGCTGAACAACTTTTTCTTGTAAGCATCCTTTATTTATTTTTAGCAGAATGTTAACGATGATTGATGACAAATTTTTGACAGTGTTCTCAAAGCCTATTGTAGAATTGGTTCAAATAATTTTGTAATTTCAGCTATAGATATGATTGTACAATTTTTTTTCTAAAAACGTGATCTCAGCAATAATGCAAGTACAACTTCTGCTTCTTGGTCTATCAGTTTTGAAAAAACTCGTGAACAAAATGTACAACTTGAGGAGATTTTTTGATGTTTACTAAAGTAGTAGAAAACAAATATAGCAAAAAAGTGAACAACGTAAGCAAATTCTAGCAAGTCTTTCTTGAAAATGTACAAATCAGTTATTTTTTGCGAGTACAAGCAAACGAAATAGTCCAAATGTTAATTTTTATTAAAGCTGATTTGATATTGCCTCGATGGAGACTTTGAAAATGGTGAGTTAACATACGCTTGCAGGTTAATTTTGTCGAATAAAAATACTTTTTTCATGTTTCCATATTGTCAAGTAAACAACCGGCCTAAGAATGCTCTATACTTAATTGATTTCAAAACCCTTCAAATTGTTATGTTTGCAAATGAAACAAAATTTCAAGTTTAGCAGGTTTGTGAGACAATGTCAATGAAATATAATGTGCGGTTTTCTTTAAAAAAGTACTAGCTTGCTTTTACTGTCAATTTTAGAGGGTTTTCAAACCAATTTAAGTTTTTATGCAAAAATTTTAAGCAATGATGTTTTTTATTCGAAACGCCTTCTAGCTTGTCTCAACAAAATGTTTTATAGGAAAATAAATAAAATTCAAACTTAAATCTTCCAATCCATCTACCCCAATGATATAGTGCAACTTCATTTGTACAATTCGTTTTTATAGCTTGAACTTTGTCCTCAATTTGAAAGAAGTCATCAAAACTTACAATTAAACACTTCATCGCAGCAATATCTTCATTGCCCAATGTTTTTTCCATATAAAAACTCCAAGGAAAACATAAAGTAGTATTCAGAAAGCTGGATTTCAGCAACTTACTGTGTCATCTATTACATCAAAAATTCGAGGGTTCTAAGCTCTAAATGCGGCAGAAAACAAATTTGAAAAACTGACGGAATGCGAAAAGTTTTCTCACAGCAACACACTAACATTGAATTGACTATTCAAATTCTCTTTTCTTAGATGATATTTAGAGCCTTGCTTTTCGGTTGCCTATTGCATTCCGTTGAGGATTGGAATATTTGTAAACATATTTTTGTAAATTGTTTCAAGATTTGAAAAGTTTTGTGACTTGAAAGACGGAACTTTTTTCGAACTTTATATTAAGGCTCAGACATAAAAATGCATATCAAACACACTGATCATAGGCCTCAATAAAACTTAAGATGAGAGAACTTGAAAATTGCTATTCAAAGAACGATACAAATGTAAAAATTTCAGTTTTATGCTGATTTTTACAATTCCACTCCTAGTGGAATCGTGTTAAGAATTTTTCAAACAACAGAAAAGAAATTGATGGTTGGTATTCGGATGGCACTTTTATGAGCGCCTTAATTTTTTTAAGGGAATCAGAGAATTTTTTAAAGGAAAAAGTTGAACGTTCTCTATGACATGCAAGCATTATTTTTAATGTTCAAATATTTTCAATTAACACAAGAAATCTGAAAATCATTTAATTGAGTCAGTAATCAAGCACAACCCTTGTTATCTAATAAGAAAGAAATTTTCAACATTCTTACCTAGTTCATATACTCGAACCAGTCAGTTTTTTCCCTTGATTTTTACAACATAATGAACGAATACAATTTGACAGAATTGAATGACCAGCAACTAAGCAGTTGTTGAACAATGTCAGATCAAGAGAAAACAAAATGCAGATATTATTTAAACGAATCTAAAATACATTCCATAACAATATTTAGTGTCAAACTAATTGATAAAGCTCATATCGTGATTCATGATCTAATATAATGATAACTGTTAAACAACAATCTAATGTCGGCATAAAGATAACCGTTATTTACTGTCAGACGTATAAAACAAAGCTCTTGAAAAGTTCAAATTTATTCAAAAATGAGGAAAATATAGTTTTGCTAATTATAGATGGGTAACAATAATTTAAAGACAAAAAGGTTGAGGACAGGTTCTCATGCGGTTCACATTTTTCGAACTTTCCGTTCTCTACATTATTTTATCTAAAAATGGATAAGCATATATTGCAACATAAGACGTGCCGCATATTTGACAGATGATTGTTGGCATTTTATTTACAAATTGTTGGTTTTATTGATAAATGATGTATTTTGTTGAATTATAAAGCACAACATTTTTTAGAATTTGTTTTTGAGCACTAAGGCTCTGTAAAAAGATAGATACAGCTTGGGTTATAAAAGCAACGAAATGTTACACTGATATGTTATTATCCATAACTGATCAATTTTTTCTGATGATTTAAGAATTTCTATAACTCTTCTTACAATTTTCAATTGACAATTTAATCACATCAGGGTTTGACTCATGGTTTCTGGGAGAGTGTATAGCTTTGAGGCGGAGCAACATCCGACTTTATTTTCGTCAGAAGGGGGCTGTAAACGAACGGGGTGACAATCGAAGCACCGAATTGACCCAACATGTAAAATCCGAAATCGTCCCAGTGAGTGCCCACAATTGCGGGTCCTCCATAACGAGCCGGGTTCACTGGCCCACCTGTGATTGGAATGAGACACAGGTTTGCAATAACGACAACTAAACCAACAGAGAGAGCTATGTTGCCATTTTGGACAGGTCTTTCAGAGTCAGTGCACCGCAGTACCTAAACAGATAGAAGTTTGAAACACGCAAGTTTTTAAAAGCCAGATCGGCAAAGTGTCAGATGCTAGAATATCAGATTTTCATACACACAAAACCAAATTTTAAAACTACTGGAATTTCAAAACTTTCTAAGTGCAAGTTTCAAGCGAGGTTACCTGACTCTGCTTCAGTCTACTAAATTTGTAATTGAACTATCACCACTTTTCTACTGAGTTTATTTTGTAGCTAAAGTCATACAGATAGTGACTGCCCATGATAGTTTGATAAGAACACAAAAAACATTGACAAAAGGTGGGGGTTGCTGTGTAACATTGATATGAATAATCAAACGGCATTGCCTTAACTGGTTAAGAATCAGAACTATGATATGGTTCCATTTGATATAGCTATAAAAACTATCTAAATAAAGACCGAGTAAATTTACCTAAAAAGCATTTGAAATTACTTGAATGGCTTATGCGATTGTTCCCACGCGAACTGAATCTGAATTAACCTGAAACTTGACCGAAATTTACCAGATTTTTACCTGAAAAATTCAGGCGCCACCAGCTGAAATTTTATTGTTGTTGTTATTGTTGTTGTTTATTGAAATTTAATTTTATTGTTAATGACCAAAAAAGGCACCCGAAAAGTACGGGTGGGTTTTCAGGTTCTTTTTTAGCTAAATATCACCTGAAAATTCAGGTAATAAACGCGAGATTTTTGTGTAATTTTTATGTGAAAAGATTGGAATCTCTCCTGAAAAATACAGGTAATAAACCTGAAACTTTCAGGTGATATTCAGGTAAAAAGACTTGAACCAGAAAAACTATCTGAACTTTTGTGAATAGAGTTATATAGGTTCAAGTGCCTTTCAGGTATCTGTACACGTGAAGTTCAATTGAACCTGCACTTTCCTCAACAGAGTTCAGACTAATTTACATGAACTTTTTAGGGTTTACTTGATATTCTGGGTTTAATACCTATTAAAACGTTCATTGACTCAAAATGGCAATAATAATAATAATAATAATGGCAAACAAAATGATATCAAATAACAGACTAAATCAAATTTTTACGCTCATAAAAAATGTGCTTGTTCTGGGTCTCATGTCTGTTGATGCTGAGAATCAAATAGTACAAAATTTGCAAAAATTAAAGTGATAGGTGGGTGGATTGGAAGCTTAATAAGTCTGAACAAATTTTTTGGCCTTTTTTCCAAAAGGTCCCAGATTTCAATTTTTTTTTAATTTTTGTTATTTGTCTGTTTGATCTTTATTAATTTTCTTTCATTTAGTTTGAAGAGACACTCTTGCAATAAAAGCGGCATCAAATGATAGTACGGAAAACATTGCCTTTTTTAAAAACAAGTCACTAAAATCATTCCGGAAACAAGCAAAATAGTTCAAATCTATTCAACATTGCTTGATCCTATCAACTAAGGTTCAATTCTTTAAAATTGCTACCTTTTCTGTGTTTAACTGTGTTAAACATCAGGGCCAAGAGAAGTTTTTAATTCATTATATTAAGTATATTGAAAATCGTTTGCAAAGTCGGAATTTTATGTGCGAACCAGGGTCGACCGAAGAAAATAGTTAAAAACTAGAAACTCTTATTCTGGCGTTCATGAAAGTTGTAGTTCTGAAAATTTGTTTAACTAAAGATTGAAAAAGAAATTTAAAAAAAAACAGGCGCAAAAAATTAGACGTGCAAAGCTCTATTCAGAAAAATATAACAAAAAATCCCACTATTTTATTTAAAGGAAGTTGGTAGCCAGAGAGCAATTTTTTTCCACTTAGAACCGAGAAACCAAACTTTACAATATTTTCGAAATCAACAATTCTATGATGAAATACTTCTTGTGCCTTAGAGTGAAGCTAAGCATCGCAAGGTAAGGTCGTATGATCACCAAACTTCAAAGGGCAAGACAAATTTTTAAATAGGTTTTGTCCAACAACAATCCTTTTAAGGTATTCAGTAAATACATTTAGAAACCTTGACTCTCTATAGACCCATTAAAACAAATTTAAACAAACATTATGTAGAAAAAATCAAAGATTCCTACTAGGATCAATAAAAAATTACTAGGATTCAATCAAGTGATGTTCTTCACCGGGAATTTTTTTCACAATGCAAGGTCTCTCTCTGCGAAAAACAATTACTTCTCGAACCTAAAAAGCGGATCAAAAAATTGTACGCCTTTATATGTGTCTTAGTCCAATGTTACCGTTCATATATAACAGTGAACGTCATAAGTGAGTATCCTTAGCTGTTAACTGATGTCCTTAGTTTTCCATAAAAATAGTGACTGCAGATCTCAGCCTTGAGGGATGAAATCTTCAATAACAGGCTAGCAAAAAATCGTCTAAAAATTATCAGTTTTTTGTTCATGCAAAACCATTTTTTTCATATCCAAGGACTTAAAATAAAAAAACTGACAGAATAAGATGAAAACTGCAATTAATCTCGTAATCCAAGGCATGAAGGTATCAATGCTGAAACTAAATTTAAGATTCTGCGATAAAAAAAGAGGAGTCAATTATCAATTAAAAACTCGCAAGGAAACTTTTAAAAATGGGAAAGACTGGCTGGTCATTTCTTGTTGATGATAGAGTTTTCTAAACACACAAACCACTCAGCCATTTTTGCTGCAATTGTCTTAGCGTTGCATTTTTACAATTTTTTTGCCCCATTAAATTTTAAAAAGATTGCTCAATTGTAATTTGTTCCAGTTTTTGTTCTTTTATAAATAAAAATGATCGGCGTAAAAATGATTGACGGAACAATTTATTCAGCAAAAAATTGATTTAGGCCACAAAATTAGCATTGTTGTAAATGCTAAAGGTTACGTTCTACTTGTGGACTACATCGACAAATTTGAATTAAACTGAAGTTCACAACGTTTAGGGGAGGATCAAATTAACACCAAGATTCCAAGAACACATTGAAAAAACGAAATCTGAATACATATGTCTGCAGGGGGAGAAGGATATTAGGCAAAAACTTGATTTGGCAAACACAATTTTTGTAGCAATTTGGCGAAATTTTTGAACTAAAATCTTGTGGACATTAGGTGATTGACAATTAAAACACTTAAAGATGGTACTTCAAAATCCAATTTACACTATAAAGTACTCGAGTGTCCCTAACAAATGTCTCTTTATGATATAGCTTACAAAAACGTACACATTTGTTGTAAAATTGAGAACATGTAGCTTTTCATTTTTTTGTGTCCAGCTTTTATGGCATTTTACTTACAATTTTTTACGTCCCATAACTCTATACTATTTAAAAATTAGCAATGAATATTTTTTATCCATTTTTCTACTCTTTCCTCGGCGTTTTTTGCCAAATATATTAACCAAAGATTACAGTTGGGCAAAATTGATTCGCATAATTGACACATTTTAAATGTGCTTCATTGACTCATTTTCATGTGCAGGAATCGGTTAGTAACATTTGAGTTTTTTATAGAGTCAAGTGGATTTTGAAGTACAATCTTTAAGTGATTTAGTTGGAATTCGCCTAACGTCCATAAAAGTTCAAAATATTCGCCTAATGGCTACAAACAATGCGTTCTCGAATCGCGTTTTCGCCCAATATCCCACCCCCGTCTGCAGGGATGAGTTCAACTAAAAAACTCTAAAAATCGAAGTACTTCCAAAAATTTGTATGTGTAATTCATAGAGCTTGTTCAAAAGTTAGTGTTGAAAAACGTCTTACCAAAATGTTGAACAAAGTTTTTTAAAACCAAAACAGTTTTAGATAGATTAGCCGCAGCCAACTGTAATGCAAGGTGAAACCTATGAGAGCAGCGAAAGACTAAAGTTTGCTCTGAAAACAGGCTCCCTCTCTAATACTGATCTTATAAAATGTTCATTGCCTAATTAGAGATAAATTTGGATAACTTTATCGTGCTTATTTTCCCAAGTAAACGTATCAAACACTCTTATCATTTTTCCGTAAAGGAGATAATTTTTTCACCGCTATACGTTGGCGGTGATATTTTCTAATTTTCGTTATTGTTCATAATGGCTGCATGATGCAATTCATATACAACTAAACCAAAAAACGAGGACAGATTTGGTGTCGCATAGCATCCTAATTTTCAAAAACAGGTTCAAAGTCACAGGTTTACATGTTTCGACCAGCCTAGGGCAGAGGCAAATTACGATATCGGTGATTGAAATCAAACAGCATACCACAAATATGGTTAGATCTCTAGAAAATGGCGACGCGCTAGTATGATCAGAGCTATGCTGTCTCTGGAATGGTCTGCTCATATGTAATTTTCTTCTGGTATTTGATCGGGAATAATTTTGCGCTTTAAGGTACAACAGTTACACGTTGAGTCAATTGCATGGTCAACTTCTTTTCTTTCAAACATAGTATTCTTACCTGCATTATAAGCATAGATGTGAAGAGGAATTCAAGAAGGATGCCCTCCCACTCGTACCCGTCAATAATCTTTGGAATGCATCTGGAAACAACAAAAAGTTGGTCATCATTGTCATAGTTGTACCCCAAAATGACCAATTATTAGAAAAAAAGTGTTGTTGTTGTCTACATATGTCTTTATAATATACAAATGTTCTAAATAATAGATTTTGTGAGACTCTTAAGCAAAAATCTTGCGAGACAACTGTCCGAGTTGCACTGTGGATCTATGTTACTTTTGAATAATTAGGAAATTAAATTGGTACAATACCGAGGACGAGGTACGCGACCTAAGCCAGCTCTGATCAGTTCAGTTGTGATCAACAAAATCAGTTGTTATCAGTCTGACTTGAGTCGCGCACAGGGGTGCCAGACCGAATTGAGTCACACATTGGTGGTGCCAAACCGGTTTGAGTCGCACACAGGAGTACCTGATTGACACTTTTAGAGTATTCATTAAGAGTAATCATTGGAATAATGTCAATTTTTCAGAAAAATAGACGTCACTTTATGTATTTGAATCTGGGTTGTTCAATGAAAAATATTTATTGCAAACAGTAAAAATCTCTATCAGCTCTATAGCAATTACCAAAACTTATCATTTAGCGTAGGTTTTTAATGTTCGTCAATTAAAAATGGGAAGTGCTTCGCAAAAAACAGTCCCATCGGGGACTAACTATATCTTCAATCTTGGTGCTCTTGGCCGCTTCTCTTCGGATAGACCTCCTGGCCCTGGTCAGATTTTCAAGAATCTGAAAGTTTTTAAATCAGACAGTAAAGACTCGAAAAATCTCTGTTGAGACTATCCAGACCATAGCACGAAACGATCCAGACCCCCCAGACCACGCTATGATCAGAATATTGAGACTCTGCCGGATATCTGATCAGACTGTTCAGACTTCAAGTATTGCTCTGATCAAACAGTGCAGACTCTGGAAGGGATCCTGATCAGACTGTACAGATGGCGAAATCCCATCGGTGGATTATAGTAAAACCAGAGTAGCCCGCAGAATTTGATCGATGGAGCAGTGTGGTTTCGGAAATTTTTTCTATTGGTAAAAATTTGCACGCGATACGCTGCTGTTGCAAACTCAAATTAATTTATATCCAATGAGGTTAATAAAGTAACTTGTAAGTCGGTTAGATTAAGAAATGAGGGTTCTTCAGGATTATGGAATAGGGTCCAGGTATGGAAGCACGACAAATATTATGCAATCAAAAATGAAAACATTTTTAGGGCACCAGGACAAAAGATTTAGGAAAATATATTAATGAAATTAATGTAGTTTCTATGATTTAGTAGAGACCATACAAAAATCAAAGCTGCAACAAAAAAGTATCCTCATAGTTTTGCACCAACTCCTAAGATTTTTCTGTGTCCTCCGTAAACCAGCTAAAGACCATAGTTTGATTAGCCATTATATAAGTAACAATATTAAAAAATATAGAACCAACTGGTCAGATTTTAGAGAACTCTGAAACGGAAACTTCAAAAAAACTTTGTCTAAGATTGCCAATTTTCCTTGCTAGTTGTTTTTAGTCAATGAATTCTCCAAATTTTACGGTTCCTGAAATTGTCGACAACTACTGCTGGGTGAAAATAACCTGCTCTCCTTCATTAACTCTGAATTCTTAAATGCGAGAAAAAGTCCTCATTACACCGGAAACGCAGACTTAGTTTGCATTTTGCGGATTTTGCCCCCCCCCCCCCTGAAAATTGGCTGCGCTGAATTGGGGAATTCATGCTCCATGTTTGTAGCCTGACTTCCCAAAAAATAGATTTTCCTAACTTTTTGGAATTGCTTTGTTTTGCTTTCAGAATTGGAAACCGGTGACCAAACCCAGTAACTGAAATTCATCATTTGGTGTACCAAACTACTCATTGTTAATATCCACAATATGTGTTACTAAATTCTAGGTTTTTATTGCTAATAACACACTCAATTGCATTTTGTTGTATTGGTTTAAATCGTCATTAGCACTGCTTTTTGTTGTCGAGTAAAAATTTTAATAGGAGTCATACTTATTTGAAAGGTTGCAAACAGGGATTTTTCAGCATAAAATTTAATTTTAAGTTTAGTTCGATAACAACAAATTGCGTTACATCAAAAACGGTAAAAGCCGAATTAATGTTTTGAGCTTTGTAGCTAGGATTCCAGGATTCTTAAGCGTTCCAATTTCGTGAATTTCGATTACAAATTTTTTGTCCAAAATAACCTAGCTTTAGAATGTAACTCGTTATGTTTTTGGGCAGATTTAGGTTACAGTAAGATCTAATCGATAGTTTACAGTTATTGAAAAGCCGATCAAACTTTCATTTTATGTTCCATTCACTGTTGTCATATACCTTTCCTAACGGCTCGTGCTCTTAGGATTTTACTATAAACGTATCCAGATCATAGAATGATTCTTACATCATTCTTGCTTGAAATCAAGATATGCGATACAAGGTTTATTTTTCATCAACTTCAGCTCGACCTAGGTAAAAGTGTGGAAAAATTTAGATACTTTATTGCAATCATTCAAACTTTTTTCAGAAAACCAGATATGTTCTGCATCGCTGTAATCTTATCTAAGCCTCTCTTCTGCTTAGCAATGTAACGGGAAAATGCTAGGTGTAAGAGCCCCAGTGATTGTGGAACTTTTATCGTGTAAGATCTGACAGATTTCTGACACAACCATCTTGGTAATAGCCTGTAAGGGGTTGCATCTTCTTATTAGATCTGATAAGACGTTTCTCAGATCTCATACGATAAAAATTCCTCTTATAAGTTCTTACACGATAAAAATTCCTCTTATAAGTTCTTACACGATAAAAATTCCGTCTTATCAGATCTTACACGATAAAAAATTCCGTCTTGTCAGATCTTACACGATAAAAATTCCGTCTTATCAGATCTTACACGATAAAAATTCCGTCTTATGAGATCTTACACGATAAAAATTTCCTCTTATCAGATCTTACACAATAAACATTTGGAAAGCTATGACTCTAAAAGTTCTTGAAGTATGGCATGCTCTCCAAATTGAAGACAATTCAGAGTTGCTTTCAAGCAGTAGCCGAAAAGCTACAGCATGCAACACTTAAGCGTCAGAGCAACAAAGAAAAAAAAGTATCTTATACAGTCCTTTAAGACTTATAAGATATTGTGAAAAAGGTTATTCCAGTGGTAAAGGCTTTCTCTGAAGCGCTGATTGTCAAACTAGGCCGAAAATTTTTTTGAAAGACCGAAACTATCTTGGACTGCTAAACTTGGTCAAAGTACCCAGTTAACACTCACAATAAAACTGCCGCCAAAACAGAATCAACACTCATTTTTTTGTTTCATAATTGGTTAGTTGGCCAATTTTTTTTTACTTTCGTAGGAACTTGACTACGTTATACGGTTATATTGAAATCATTAAAACATGTCTTATAAGATCTTACACTATAAAAATTCCGTCTTATCAGATCTTACATGATAAAAATTCCTTCTTATCAGATCATACACGATAAAAATTCTGGTAAGAGGAATGTATATCTTATAAGATGTCTTATCAGATCTTACACGATAAAATTCCTCTCAACAGAATTTTTATCGTGTAAGTTCTGATAAGAGGAATTTTTATCGTGTAAGATCTGCTCAGATCTTACACGATAAAAATTCTTAATCAGCATCTTATCAGATCTTACACGATAAAAATTCTGGTAAGAGGAATGTATATCTTATAAGATGTCTTATCAGATCTTACACGATAAAATTCCTCTCAACAGAATTTTTATCGTGTAAGTTCTGATAAGAGGAATTTTTATCGTGTAAGATCTGCTCAGATCTTACACGATAAAAATTCTTAATCAGCATCTTATCAGATCTTACACGATAAAAATTCCACAATCACTGGAGAGGAAGGAAGCTGAATCTTGCGCGTTTTTAGCCAATTAAACACTCTTCTATGAAAAAATACTGATTCCTTTGTGACAAGAGTGGCTTCTATGAAACTGCCATGAATCAATGATTTCATTTTCTTTTCATAAATTTACTAAGATTTTTTTTTCTCAAGTTTTTGGTGACACATTAGGTATTTTTGCTGGCCCATACCTAGGGAAACCAACAACTTTGCGAGAATTCATCCTATTGTCACTATAATTTGAAACTGAGCGACCCGATCAACTTCAAGAGGTATTCGCGAAAAAATTCACGATTGAGAGGATTTTGATCTTTAGGATATTTAAAACTTTCAACAAGAGGAATCCCGTATTTAAGATTTAGTAAACCGATCTATAATGTCCATTAGCATGTATAAAAATAAATGTCATCAATAACAGAGTAACTACTAAAAATTTAGGCCAAAAAAGTCTTTTATAACTACATTCTTTATTGTCTATCAAATTTAGCTCTACCGTAGTTGACATTCTTTTTTTATCTTCAAAAAACACATTTGGGAACTAAGCAAACTACGATAGGTTTTCCGATAGGTTATTTTATACATTAAAAGCTAAAAAATGCCGATTAAATCGTTTGAAACACTCGCCTTGCTGGAAAAAAGCACAATCTCTGTCAGCTATCAATCACACTTTAGTCTTATCAAATTTATCAGATTAATTTTTTACTTTAAAAAGATGAAAGGTTACCTCGCAAAACTTGCCTAGCTGTTAAATTAATGTCTCACAAGATAATTCAATATCAGAAGTGGAAGTCAGATGTAGAGCAAGATGACAATTAGAGTTTATAATGGACTATCTTTGACAGCTTTTGTTCTAGAATTGTGAATGTTTTCACTTGCTGAAATTAACAACTTGACTGAACCATGGATAAATAAAAAGACCTTCTATTCATAATTTTAACAAAATTTTTCATGAAATTGTTATCTTTCAGCTGACAAAATTTGAACAAAGGAGAAAAAATCAAAGCAATTATGGATATATGCAAAAAAAGAAAGAGAAAATGTCGAAGCAACACGGAAGTTAGTTAATGGGGCGGAAGTTAGTTAATAGTTTTGTTTGTTCTAGATATTAACACTTGCTTTGGATCAGAGTTTTAAGAAATTATTGAAGTGAAATCAGCTTTACCAAATTTTTCATTCAATCAACCATATCTAGCAAAAAAACATGAGAGCTGGTATTTTCCCATATTTTACAACTTGACTGCAGAAAATTTTTCTAAGCCATTTAGTTAGCATATTTGTCACATAGGACTTTTAGTTCGAAAATGATCCACCCGGAGACCTGTAGTTTTCATTCTTCATCTTGCTTAAAAAACCCGAGCATTTGAAAACATCGGTGAAAATAGCACTTAGATTTTCCTGATCTTTATTCTTCCAACCTCAAAATTACTGGACTGTAATTAATTGGGAACTGGGATTTTTATGCTACCCTGGTTTCTTTAGCTATAATTGCTATATTGAATTTGAACCTTCGATTTTTCTTGGTACGAAAGTGGTAACATTGACAAGCTCGTGTAAAATTGAATTGAAGCTTGAATAGACTTTTTTCATTTCTTTAAAGTTTTGAAAGAAAAAATCAGCACTAAACTTTTGAAGAATTTTCACTCTTCAGAAAAATTGGTTACCCTAAAATTGATCGAAAGATTTCCTAAGCTCTAATATTAAGAAAACATAGAAAGAGAGGCTATATAATTGTTTTAATTTTTGAACAGCAATGTCTGAACTTCCTTCAATTTAACATTTTAAACAGCGTAAAGTACCTCTGACTCTGAGGTATGTAATTGAGTAGCGATTATTAGTCTAAGTTTACAGTTTGGATTCTCGAAACGAATCCACTCTTCAATGCACAGCTTGAGATAGCAGCTGTGAAAGTTTACACGAAATTATGTTACGATTCCAATTCTGTTTTCTAGCTAAGAAAGCTGACGCAATTCCACTAACTGTTTATAACTAGTTCAAAACAAGAGGTTTTGATAACCAACTGAATTCAAGAGAAGAATAAAAGCAAATAAAATATACAAGGGTTAACAAAAGTGGGACGTGTGAAAAAACATGGTACTTGACTTTTTAGTCGGAGGTAAATTGTAATTGAGTGCATGTGTAAAAGTCATCAGTATGCATCCTAGATTATGTAGATGATGAAATTTGGTACATATCACAACATTAATTTATTATAAATCACATCTCCTTGGCTTTAATGAAATTTGAAAACATAGCTTATCAACTTGAAAATAAAGACATAATATATTTAGAATATTTGCTGGTTAAAATAGAATATTGGATGAGAAGTTGCAAAAGAGTGTGTAAAGCGGAGAAGAAGACTTGAAGAGGCAAACGAGTGAGTATTCCAAGGTACAAATTTAACAAGCAATTGAAACACTTTAACATTTGAAATATACAAAAACATATAGTTTTAACTGGAAAGGTGTCACGAATGAGTGACAAATTTTTATAAAAAACGAAGTTAAAGTTTAGTGTTTAAATTTAAATTAAATTGCTTATTGACAATGAAGTTTTTACTATCAAAATTGATTTTCTGCGTCAAATACGCTCAAGCAAACTTCCCGTTCATAGTTAGCATAATCGTCCTCAGGTGGAGAACTTGAGAGGGGTCGAAAAAGGGGATCAGGTGGGCTAACCACAGGAAGTTCGAATTCTTTTCTTCGACATACGGTTGGGATGCCATTTCTTGGATTACTGTTTCTATCACAGGATTCGTCTGTGATTTCTTTGAGAAAGGAAGGGATTCAGCATCGCTCACAGAGCATACGGATCTTTCGAATCCGTAATAGTCCGAAGCCCGACGATTTCTGTTGCCAGCTGATGTTGAGGGTGTCGAGACAGATGAGGCAGCAGAAGTTTACGGGGTGGCTGAAGTTTTGCTGACTCGCGTTACAAATGGCTGTGGTTTTGTAGGCTTTCTGGTACTCAGGCTTTCTTGTTATCGCCCCGATATTTCTTTTTAAATTTGTTAGAGTGAAACTCTATCTTTTCTTCGGTCAACTTCTCGTAGGGCAAGAGCGCCTTTGTGCAAATTTCCATAAAGGCGTGTTCCGCTCTGCTTTTTGGCATATTTTTATATGTCATTATTGTGCACTCACTTTCGTGGGCTCTGGGATCCTGAAAAACTGTGGTGGTAGGAGATGTACGGAGCACAGTATTCCCAGGCGCCAAAAATGTCTCAGTCCTTTGATGTCCTTCTTTGAACGTTTAGTGACCTTTCTGGCCAATTTAATTTCGAATTATGTCTCCGATCTGGGAGTTGGGTTTGTCAATTTATGGTGCAGGATGAAACGTGAAACCAATTTGTTATTATCAGTGTAATATCTGCGACCCTCATCCACTTGAGCTCAGTTCATTTAGAATCTACGTCTAAATAGTGGTTCAGTATTTGCCAAAATATGTTGGGAAAGGTGTTACATTTGTGGTTTTTTGTTTACATATAGGTAATTGATGCACTATTGACATAATTGATTCGTTAAATAAGAAAATGTTGTTTTTATTAGCTAATTTCATGCAGCATTGGTGTCTTTTAATAGTTCCTATCAAGCGTTCGACTAATCCAATGCCTCCATGGTCGTTTGCAGGTGCTGTAATTATGTTAATAATATTTTGTTTGCAGAAATTTTCATTTGATTTCCTAATAAACATCTAGCTTGATCTCCTCTAATTTTGCGTGGAGCTCTTTTTACTTGAATCTGAAAATTTCATTTTATTTTCTTTCATGATGGATAGTAATGCTCTATGATCTGTGATGACAGTAAATGATTTTCCGAATAAATAGTATCCAAATTATTCAATAGACCACACTACTCCTAATAGTTCTAATTCATTAACGGTGTACCATTCCTCATTCAAAAGTTTGCACTAAACTTTTGAAGAATTTTCACTCTTCAGAAAATTTGGTTACCCTAAAATTGGTGAAATGATTTCCTAAGCTCTAATTTTAAGAAAACATAGAAGGAGAGGCTATATAATTATGTTTTAATTTTTGAACATCAATGTCTGAACTTCATTCAATTTAACATTTTAAACAATGTATAGTACCTAAGACCCTGTGGTATGTAGTTGAGTAGCGAATGTTAGTCTAAGTTTACAGTAAATTGTAAGGTAAATTGTAATTGAGTGAATGAGCAAAAGTCATCAGTATACATCCTAGATTATGAAGGTGATGAAATTTGGTACATATCACAACATTAATTTATTATATACAACATCTCCTTGTCTTTAATGAAATTTGAAAACATAGGTTATCAAATTGAAAATATAGACATAAAAAATTTAGAATACTTGCTGTTTATAATAGAATATTGGATGAGAAGTTAAAAAGGAGTGTGTAAAGAGGAGAAGAAGACTTGAACACGCAAACGAGTGAGTATTCCAAGGTACAAAATTAACAAGCAATTGAAACACTTTAAGATTTGAAATATACAAAAGCATTTGGTTTTAACTGGAAAGGTGTCACAAATGAGTTACAAAATCTAACAAAAAAACGAAGTTAAAGTTTAGTGTTTAATTTTAAATTAATTTGTTTATTGACAATGAAGTTTTTACTATGAAAATTGATTTTCTGCGTCAAATACGCTCAAGCAAACTTCCCGTTCATAGTTAGCATAATCGTCGTCAGGTGGAGAACTTTAGAGGGGTCGAATGCGGTGATCAGATGGTCTAACCACAGGAAAATCGACATACGGTTGAGATGCCTCCTGTTGGATTACTGTTTCTATCACTGGATTTGTCTTCGATTTCCTTGATACAGGAAGGGATTCAGCATCGCTCACCGACCATACTGAAATTCGAATCCGTAATAGTCAGATGCGCGACGATTGCTGTTGCCAGTTGATGATGAGGGTGTCGAGACGGATGACGCAGCAGAAGTTTACAGGGTGGCTGTTGTTTTGCTGACTTGCGTTACCAATGGCTGTGGTTTTGTAGGCTTTCTGGTACTCATGGCTTCGGAAATATTGTTCTCGGCAGACGAAACTCCTGATGATTTATCTGCTTGTCTATGTCTGGTCTTGTTATCGCCCCGATATTTCTTTTTCAATTCTTTAGAGCGAAAAACTATCTTTTCTTCGTTCGTCTTCTCGTAGGGCAAGGGGCGCCTTTGAGCAAATTTCCATAAAGGCGTGTTCCGCTCTGCTTTTTTGGCATATTTTTATATGTCATTATTGTGTACTCACCTTCGTGGGCTCTGGGATCCTGAAAAACTGTGGTGGTAGGAGATGTACGGAGCACAGTATTCCCAGACGCCAAAAATATCTCAGTCCTTTGAGGTCCTTCTTTGAACGTTTAGTGACCTTTCTGGCCAATTTCATTTCGACTTATGTCTCCGATCTGGGAGTTGGGTTTGTCAATTTGTGGTGCAGGATAATACGTGAAACCAATTTGTTATTATCAGTGTAGTATCTGCGACCCGCATCCACTTGAGCTCAGTTCATTTAGAATTCGCGTCTAAATAGTGGTTCAGTATTTGTCAAAATATGTTGGGGAAAGGTGTTACATTTGTGGTTTTTTGTTTACATATACGTAAGTGATACACTGTTGACTTAATTGATTCGTAAATATGAAAATGCTGTTTTCATTAGCTAATTTCATGCAACATAAGTGTCTCTTAAGAGTTCCTATCAAACGATCGACTAATCCAATGCCTCCATGATCATTTGCAGGTTCTGTAATTATGTCAATATTATTTTGTTCGCAGAAATTTTTTATTTCATTTCCTAATAAACATCTAGCTTGATCTCATCTAATATTGCGTGGAGCTCCTTGAATTTGAAATTATTCATCTGAAAATTTAACAACGTTAGGTGCATTTGTTTTATCAGATGCTTCTACAGTTGTGTATTTCGAGAAGCAATTAAAACATGCGAGGAAATAAATGTCTTGGTCTTTTTCACTTGTAATCGGTCCGCCAAAGTCTTTTTGAATTTCTTCATTGGCTTCTGAACAATTTACGGGTAGTTTCAACTTAGATGCTGGAAATATTGGTTTAAGGTTCTTACCAATTTCCGTAGAGGGTTTACATTTTGCCGCTTTCTTCAAAATTCCCCGATGCATGTAAGGCAAAATAGTGTGTTGTCAAAGCTATATCATCCCCCAGCTCCCTGGATGTGTGAGATGAAGCGATTCTAAAACCACCTCCTAAATTTAAATGGGTATCGCAACCCCTTTGTCCATAGACACACGTTCGGACCAGACGTGAAGGTTGCGCTAATAAGAATTCAGGTATGCATTGACGTCATTGCAGCGCTGCTCGCTGTTTTGTAGGATACAGTCCCGTACCTCCTTCAATTCGGCATCCATACTAGGCAGCACTGCAAGGGGAACTTTTGTAAAGCTCTGTATTAAGTTTTCTAAGGTTTTCGCACTGAAAAGCTCTAAGTTGGGGGTCGTTGGTTCTTCATTTGACAATCAGGTCAAGTTTACTGCTAAATTGGATGGTTTTTTGGAATGCCACACGTCCAATTGTTCCGGCAAGCGTTTGAGGAGGAGTATTGGTAGCGCTCATGTTGGATTGATTTTTGACTTGAAATTGTGCTGCGTATGCAGAATTGGAGAGAAGCAACCGATTTGTGCAAAGATTTAAGGCAGAAAGCAATTTGGAGTGGTTTATTTAGTTAGTATGAGGCACCTGTGGAATGTTTGTTATATACCAAGTTAATGTGCTGTGATTGACAGTTTGTGGTTGCGGACTTTATATAAATTGCTGCAATCGCGTCACGAACGCCAGTAATTGCTGCAACCGCGAATTCTTCTTCAAGGTTGTTATTAATTTTTGCTTTTTGATTTTGTTGGCGAGAAAAGTAATCTTCCAGCCCCATTTCGTTACCTGGTATAAGTTCAAGTTAAAAGTCAATAGGTAAAAATTGATCTAACCAACGTGTGAGGCGACTAGTACAAGACTTATTAGATTTTTTTTCTTTCATGATGGATAGTAATGCTCTATGATCTGTGATGACAGTAAATGATTTTCCGAATAAATAGTATCTAAATTATGCAACAGACCGCACCATTCCTAATAGTTCTAATTCATTAACGGTGTATCATTCCTCATTTCAGCAAAGAAATCTTGATGCAAATGCGACTGTGTGCCAATCTGTTGGTGATCTCTGTTCTAATGCAGCAATGAAACCTCCTCGAGAAGCATCGCATGTGATATGGTATTACAAGTGTGGTTTATAATGTGAATTTTCTGTGGCGTTTGCTACTTTGTTTTTTAGTTGTTGGATATGTGTTTCTAATTCATTATTCCAAATGAATTTAGAGTTCCTTTTATGGAGTGGTCGAAGTGGATGACATAACTGTGACATATTGGGTATGAATTTTCGTAAATAATGAACTGATCCTAAAAATGAACGTAATTGCTTTAAATTTTTGGGTGCTGGAAGATTTAGACTTCCTGAGGTTTTTAACTCTAGTGGTGCTTTTGCAGATTGGGTAATTTTTATCCTAACGATTCTATTTTGGTTTCAGCAAAGTGACACATAGGCAGAATAATTCTAAGGTTATCCTCATCAAGTTTTTTCAAACATTTGCAGACTAACTTTAGAATGTCCTCCTTAGAAGTACATCTGAATCGTGTCTATTATATGTCAATGTTGGACAATTGGTACTTGTTTTTGAGTATTGACTCGTTTTGAATTTTTGAATCTAATGCTAATTTAACGGTTTTATCTCTTTTATCTGTTATGACAATTGGGGATATGAAATTTTTATCAGAGCAGCTATTCAATTGATGATGTGTTTTTCATCAATCAGCTTTTTAATTTCTGCATATACTGAGGTTGAGGAATTACGGGAAATCGTCTTCTCTTTTGATGAGTGGGAGTGAAAATATTATGAAATGTAGATTTGAGAGTGTGTTTGTAAAATTTACGATTCCGGAGATAAAACATGGAAAATCAAGGGCTAACTGATGTTTGACCGGGAACTGGTTTTGTTCAATGTGTAATACTTATTTTGATTGAGCTAAGGAGAGTCCGAGTTGAGGAAAAAATCCCGGCCGAGTATGGGTCTATGTCCGTCTTCGGCAAAGATGACGTCGACATTTTTGGCTACCCAATCGCTACATTTCACTGTGTTATTGATTACACCAATTGTCTTGATTAATTCATAAGAAAAATTTTTGAGATCTTGTATTGCCAAAGGCTCTGTCCAGTGACCCTCTTTGCTGTTCATTATCACCGCGTTTGCTAGGCTTTTGTTGATTATAGTGCATACGCTCTGCGAATACACTAATGCTTTTATTTCCATGTTCTCAAGTTGGTTTTAGAAATTGACCGGCTCTAGTTCTCTCAGACGGTCACTATATGAGATGACTGCTACACAGTTGTCGTCTAAACCGTCTTAGACGGAGTCTTAATTTGCGTCGTAGATATTTTGCTGTCTTAACATTGAATCGATTTGATTCACCTGTTCTTCAACAGTTGCAGATATTCCGACCATTAAAGCTTCGGATGACGTATCATCAACAATATTGGTTTCGGTTTTATTGAGTTTTTCGACTTGCGACAAACCTCCGCAGATTGTGATTAAACAATTTTTGCAGATTTTTCACAATGCAGGGCAATTTTGACGGTGACTAGGCAACCAAGCACTTAATTCTGACAGATTCTGGGCTTGAAGATATTCTTGGTTGGTCTGGGACTATTCCACGGTTTTTGGATGCAATTGACAGATGGGATTGCGAGATGATTAGACATTGTATAAGCCGAAGTCCCCGATATTTGGAGTTGATTTTGAATCCACATTTCAAAATTTACTGCTAGTTCCAATAAATTCTGTGGCTGTCCTTCTTTCCTTCAACATTTCCCCTTGTATTTCTCCATCCAGCATATTAGCAATAATTACATCACCGCTTGATTGACTCCCCAAACTACCCAGGTCGCAATTTAGGGATTTTTCTACTGGCTCTCCTTTGAGTTGTCTTTGTGTAAGGGAGATGCTTCGATCAAAAGTTATATTCCTTTCTTTGGTGAAGAAATTATCGAGGATATCCCACAGGCCTTTTCTGGAAATCTGATCACTTTTAACTGTTATTTCTTGAGAACCAAAAATCCGTCAGACATCTGTGCCTAACTAAGGTATGTAATTGAGACAGCTTTTCACGGTCTATTGCCGCATAAAATTCCCACTGTTTTGAGATTTTCCGACAGTTCTTAAGCCATGCAGTTTTGGGTTAGTCGTTTCGAATTCGACAATCTCTCTTACTCTGGGCCGTACTGTTGTCCAAATATACTTCTTAAAATGGCACGGAAGGAAGGGAGACTTTGTAAGTGGGTGCTTCTTGTAATATGTCGAATGAGATCCCTCCCTAGCTAGTTTTGCCAATTTCAAAATAATCTTTCTTCTCACCAATCTCAATGGGGGTTCTAGAGTTGGTCGATCCGATAATGGTTCTATCCAAAGTAGAGCGCTTTCTTTAGTTGCTGACTGCGCCATGCGATACCTCAGACCGTGAGGTACGTAATTGAGCAGCGATTTTTAGTCTTTGTTTACAGTTTGGATTTGCAACACAAATCCACTCTCCAATGCTCTGCTTGCGATAGCAATTTTGGAAGTTTATATGGAATTCTGTTACGATTCCAATTCTGTTTTATAGCTAAGAAAGCTAACGCAGTTCCACTAACAGTTTATAAGTTATTCAAAACGAGAGGTTTTCATAAGCAACTGAATTCGAGAGAAGAATATACGCGAATGAAACTTTACAAGGGTTAACAAAGGTGGGATGTATGAACAAATATGAATACTTGACTTCTTAGTCGGAGGTAAATTTGAATTGAGTGAATGTGTAAAAGTCATCAATATACACCCTAGGTTATGAAGATCATAATTGGTACATATCACATCATTAATTTACCATATATATCACAATATTAATTTTTGAACAGCAATATCTGAACTTCATTCAATTAACATTTGAAACAGTGCTTAGCCGAAAAATTCAAGAGCAAAAAACATGAGACTGAAACCAAATGTCAAGCGTGAAAAGCGTAACTTTTGTATATCAGTAATGGTGAACGGAAGGTTAGGCGAAGTATCAAACATAGACGGAAAGCTCCAGAGTTGGATGCAAACAGATTTTTGGTTCACGACACAATTGAATATCCACAAAAATTTCATGTTGTTAATTTAGTAACCCTTGGTGGAGAAACATTTAAGAAATTTTTTTTGCAACATGTGCTCAGTTTTGATCAAATTTTTATCATGCAAAAAAACTATGAGACGTGATATTTTACGTAGAAGCGGACACTTGTTTTGTCCATATATTGCTAAGCAAGTGAGAATAATGAGCTGTGAAAAAATTATTCGCTAGGCAAGAAAAAGGTTTTTGCACGTGCGTTAATTGCAAATCGGTTTCTTAATTCTGAGCTAAATATTTCTTTGGCCAGTATTGGCTTTTCAGTCATTTCAATAAGTAATTTTACATTTACAATTTATGATGATTTTAAGTATCTATCAAACTGATTCATTAACGGTGTATCATTCCTCATTTCAGCAAAGAAATCTTGATGCAAATGCGACTGTGTGCCAATCTGTTGGTGATCTCTGTTCTAATGCAGCAATGAAACCTCCTCGAGAAGCATCGCATGTGATATGGTATTACAAGTGTGGTTTATAATGTGAATTTTCTGTGGCGTTTGCTACTTTGTTTTTTAGTTGTTGGATATGTGTTTCTAATTCATTATTCCAAATGAATTTAGAGTTCCTTTTATGGAGTGGTCGAAGTGGATGACATAACTGTGACATATTGGGTATGAATTTTCGTAAATAATGAACTGATCCTAAAAATGAACGTAATTGCTTTAAATTTTTGGGTGCTGGAAGATTTAGACTTCCTGAGGTTTTTAACTCTAGTGGTGCTTTTGCAGATTGGGTAATTTTTATCCTAACAATTCTATTTTGGTTTTAGCAAAGTGACACATAGGCAGAATAATTCTAAGGTTATCCTCATCAAGTTTTTTCAAACATTTGTAGACTAACTTTAGAATGTCCTCCTTAGAAGTACATCTGAATCGTGTCTATTATATGTCAATGTTGGACAATTGGTACTTGTTTTTGAGTATTGACTCGTTTTGAATTTTTGAATCTAATGCTAATTTAACGGTTTTATCTCTTTTATCTGTTATGACAATTGGGGATAAGAAATTTTTATCAGAGCAGCTATTCAATTTATGATGTGTTTTTCATCAATCAGCTTTTTAATTTCTGCATATACTGAGGTTGAGGAATTACGGGAAATCGTCTTCTCTTTTGATGAGTGGGAGTGAAAATTTTATGAAATGTAGATTTGAGAGTGTGTTTGTAAAATTTACAATTCCGGAGATAAAACATGGAAAATCAAGGGCTAACTGATGTTTGACCGGGAACTGGTTTTGTTCAATGTGTAATACTTATTTTGATTGAGCTAAGGAGAGTCCGAGTTGAGGAAAAAATCCCGGCCGAGTATGGGTCTATGTCCGTCTTCGGCAAAGATGACGTCGACATTTTTGGCTACCCAATCGCTACATTTCACTGTGTTATTGATTACACCAATTGTCTTGATTAATTCATAAGAAAAATTTTTGAGATCTTGTATTGCCAAAGGCTCTGTCCAGTGACCTTCTTTGCTGTTCATTATCACCGCGTTTGCTAGGCTTTTGTTGATTATAGTGCATACGCTCTGCGAATACACTAATGCTTTTATTTCCATGTTCTCAAGTTGGTTTTACAAATTGACCGGCTCTAGTTCTCTCAGACGGTCACTATATGAGATGACTGCTACACAGTTGTCGTCTAAACCGTCTTAGACGGAGTCTTAATTTGCGTCGTAGATATTTTGCTGTCTTAACACGGAATCGATTTGATTCACCTGTTCTTCAACAGTTGCAGATATTCCGACCATTAAAGCTTCGGATGACGTATCATCAACAATATTGGTTTCGGTTTTATTGAGTTTTTCGACTTGCGACAAACCTCCGCAGATTGTGATTAAACAATTTTTGCAGATTTTTCACAATGCAGGGCAATTTTGACGGTGACTAGGCAACCAAGCACTTAATTCTGACAGATTGTGGGCTTGAAGATATTCTTGGTTGGTCTGGGACTATTCCACGGTTTTTGGATGCAATTGACAGATGGGATTGCGAGATGATTAGACATTGTATAAGCCGAAGTCCCCGATATTCGGAGTTGATTTTGAATCCACATTTCAAAATTTACTGCTAGTTCCAATAAATTCTGTGGCTGTCCTTCTTTCCTTCAACATTTCTCCTTGTATTTCTCCATCCAGCATATTAGCAATAATTACATCACCGCTTGATTGACTCCCCAAACTACCCAGGTCGCAATTTAGGGATTTTTCTACTGGCTCTCCTTTGAGTTGTCTTTGTGTAAGGGAGATGCTTCGATCAAAAGTTATATTCCTTTCTTTGGTGAAGAAATTATCGAGGATATCCCACAGGCCTTTTCTGGAAATCTGATCACTTTTAACTGTTATTTCTTGAGAACCAAAAATCCGTCAGACATCTGTGCCTAACTAAGGTATGTAATTGAGACAGCTTTTCACGGTCTATTGCCGCATAAAATTCCCACTGTTTTGATTTTCCGAAAGTTCTTAAGCCATGCAGTTTTGGGTTAGTCGTTTCGAATTCGACAATCTCTCTTACTCTGGGCCGTACTGTTGTCCAAATATACTTCTTAAATTGGCACGGAAGGAAGGGAGACTTTGTAAGTGGGTGCTTCTTGTAATATGTCGAATGAGATCCCTCCCTAGCTAGTTTTGCCAATTTCAAAATAATCTTTCTTCTCACCAATCTCAATGGGGGTTCTAGAGTTGGTCGATCCGATAATGGTTCTATCCAAAGTAGAGCGCTTTCTTTAGTTGCTGACTGCGCCATGCGATACCTCAGACCGTGAGGTACGTAATTGAGCAGCGATTTTTAGTCTTTGTTCACAGTTTGGATTTGCAACACAAATCCACTCTCCAATGCTCTGCTTGAGATAGCAATTTTGGAAGTTTATATGGAATTCTGTTACGATTCCAATTCTGTTTTATAGCTAAGAAAGCTAACGCAGTTCCACTTACAGTTTATAAGTTATTCAAAACGAGAGGTTTTCATAAGCAACTGAATTCGAGAGAAGAATATACGCGAATGAAACTTTACAAGGGTTAACAAAGGTGGGATGTATGAACAAATATGAATACTTGACTTCTTAGTCGGAGGTAAATTTGAATTGAGTGAATGTGTAAAAGTCATCAATATACACCCTAGGTTATGAAGATCATAATTGGTACATATCACATCATTAATTTACCATATATATCACAATATTAATTTTTGAACAGCAATATCTGAACTTCATTCAATTAACATTTGAAACAGTGCTTAGCCGAAAAATTCAAGAGCAAAAAACATGAGACTGAAACCAAATGTCAAGCGTGAAAAGCGTAACTTTTGTATATCAGTAATGGTGAACGGAAGGTTAGGCGAAGTATCAAACATAGACGGAAAGCTCCAGAGTTGGATGCAAACAGATTTTTGGTTCACGACACAATTGAATATCCACAAAAAGTTCATGTTGTTAATTTAGTAACCCTTGGTGGAGAAACATTTAAGAAATTTTTTTTGCAACATGTGCTCAGTTTTGATCAAATTTTTATCATGCAAAAAAACTATGAGACGTGATATTTTACGTAGAAGCGGACACTTGTTTTGTCCATATATTGCTAAGCAAGTGAGAATAATGAGCTGTGAAAAAAATATTCGCTAGGCAAGAAAAAGGTTTTTGCACGTGCGTTAATTGCAAACCGGTTTCTTAATTCTGAGCTAAATATTTCTTTGGCCAGTATTGGCTCTTCAGTCATTTCAATAAGTAATTTTACATTTACAATTTATGATGATTTTAAGTATCTATCAAACTTCAAAATTCAATTTCGATATACCTTGCGTCGTCATTTTGACTTTTTGTTTTTTTTACAATTTTTGGACCCTTCTATACATGATATTTTTCACACCTTTTTATTCTCACTTGCTTAGCAGTATATGGACAAAAACCAGTGTCACCTTCTATCTTTTTTTGAATATTATTCAACCGAGGGAGCTGAACACTCTTCATGCACTCTATTCTCAAAAAACAGCATCTAAATAGTACCAATTCGGGAAACTGATGGTGGCTATTAAAAACAGTTATTTGGTAGTTTGGAAACTTTGGCGAAGCACATCCGACGCTAATCCCCCTTTTTCATAATCGACGTAAAAAATTCACAGCTTTTTTTTTTTTACTTTTGGGTAGAATTTCTCTAATTTTTTTGCTAATAGCTGATTGTTGGCGATAGGCGAATGCCATAGTGGCCATCTTATGGTTACACTGGAATCACATAAAGAACATCTATAGGTGATAGTTTACCTTGAGAAAAGAGCTTCACTGTCTTCTCCATTCGCTGCCAAACTATCAGGTGATTCCAAAGTTGTCAGTTTGACAATCCCAGATCCGGCCACAGCGCCAGCCATCTGGGCAATTATGTACATAACACATTTCAGAACCGAGATTTGCCCGTTCACGAGGAGCGCCAATGACACTGCCGGGTTAATATTGCCCCCCGAAATGGCGTTGAACATCTGGACCAGAAGTGCAATTGCGAGACCAGTGCCCAAAGCGCCTGCAATTACAGAAGCCACAGAATCGCCGCTGCTCCAGATCCCAATCAGACATGTTAAGAGGAAAAAGAAAGTCGCCAGGAATTCTCCAAAAACAGCTCGCCAAAAATCCAAGGTTTTGATCTCGTCAAGACCAACCACAAATGTTCTGCCAAGAAGTTTCATTCTGCTGTCTGAGGGTTCGTCCACAAGTTCCTAAAGATTAAATGGCCATATTATCTTGCTAATTATTTAAATTGTCCAGAAACGGACTTTCCAAAATTGCAGCCAGGTCATGCATCTTGATATCAATAATAACATAATTTTCAAACCAAAAAATTACGTTCAAAAGTAGCCTTTTTATGAAATTTAAGCAGGTCAAAAATAGTCAACTCATTCGCCTCACAGAGTTCATCACAGTCAGATTGGTCAATTTCTAAAAAAATGATTGAAAATGATGTTTTTATGGTCTTCAAAAGACGTCAAAAGCATTCACAAGATAGGAACTGGTGACCAGTTTCTGTGAAGTTAGCAGTTGAAATTGAGTTTTTTTTTCATGATGCTTCACGTCAATTATCAGCAGGAGCTTGTTTAATAAATTCATTTTCCAGGTTGATTTTCTTAGTAATAACCGCAAAAAAAAAATTTAATTTATGGTCTAACCTCTCTCTATATGGTTCTATGCGACGACAAAACTAATATGAAATATGAATTTGCAAGAAAATGAACTAGATTTATCTAGACAAATTGGCAAGTCGGAATCGTTAAAATTTTGCTCACCCGTTAATTGTCGTTTTTGTTGTTAAAAACGTTCCCGATAACGAAATGCGGTTTTGCACTGAATAAATCTCAAAGACCACAATGACGCATTGAGAAAAATAAGGGAACGTTTAAATTGCCCAAACGGCGTTTCATAAACAACAGTATGGTTAAGAAAGGAAAAACAAATTGACAAAAAATTGGGGCTTTCCCCAGTGAATTTAAAGCTCTTTCGATGACCAATTTAAACGATTAAATTACTAGTAGACACGTGTTGGTGTTTGTTTTTCTTGTTCATAGAAACCCTTATTTTTCCTGGTGAACAAATAACAACGATTTTGAACTAAAACGCAAAAACACTTATAAAATATACACCATTTTCAGACAAGAACGACAATGGCGTAACTTCTAGTAAAATATACCTTTAAAACCTCAATTTATTTTTTTATATTTTTATTTCCACTCAGCGCTAGAAAAAATATTGACCCAAAAATGTGATCCAGTTAAGAGTTTTCCTTTCTCTCAAAGTGGACTTACCGTTGAAAATAGTAAACTGAAGAAACAATCGGTATACTTTACATACAGTAGGTATTCAATAGGTATATGAAAAAGGAAGTATAATATCAAATTATCATGGTCTGTTTCAAGAAAATGTTAGACTGTTTCTGTGATTATTTTGAGAAATAATGATATCTTGTGGCTTTGTCTGCCGCCATACCTTTAATAACCATTTTAAACTACATGATTAAAACACTGAAAAACGGTTTTGAAGCTAAATTTCTTCACTTTTTGATGTTGAACAAATGCGGAAACTCGATGCCGTAATTGCACGCAATTTATATCCATTCCTTCATAAACTGTAATAGACATTATTCGCAACGCGTAAAAATTGAGTAACTTGAACTAGAACGCACCAGTCAATTTGCGGAAAAAAGACAAAAATAATTTTCTTTTCAAATCACACACGTCTCTTCTCCTTATGAAATAGTACAATCATATTTTTAAAGAGTAGAAAAATGCCAAAATATTTAAAATTCAGCAGAAATGGTCGGCGATCAACTGGAATTGTGTTTCAAGGCTTAATCATAGCTAGTACAGTGAAGTGAGTCACGCCTGCAACTGAAAAATGAGATCTTAAGATGTCAAAACGTCGTTAGTTGTAAATCTTGGGGGGGGGGGGGGTAATTTCTATGTGATTTTTTTAACCCCCCTCCCCCAGTACGTTATGCACCCCTAGTTACGGAGAATGTCTCAATATATAGTAAATCATTATGTAAAAATATGGCACGTGCGTCTGGGGGTTGCAAATAATATGCGCCCGGATCTGAGTGTCATAATAATTCAGTACTGAATCATGAAAATTCCATTCTGATTTTTTCTATTTCAAGAATTCTTGACAGGACATATCATAGCCTGATAATTGTAAATTTCAGAAACTCATTCTGATTTTTTTCTTCTCAGACTGAAAAATAGACTGGGTTTGGTCTGCTCAGAATGAAATTTTGATGAGTCATGCACTGAATTTTTTCTGGACAGCCTAAAATTCAGACTGAATTTTTTCTGCACATTAAGACATTCAGCCTATTTCTTGTATAAAGAAAAACGTTGTCTGAACTGAAAAAAGGTTCATCTTATTAGAGTACTTGAGCTAAAATATTCATTCAAAGTTGCTGTTTTTGATAAAAATCAATAAAAAATAAGTTTTGCCGGTTTTTGACAGTTCTAGAGCTGAAAACTTCGTGTCAATAGTCCATTTCACACCTGAACTGTGGAATCGAGCTGTGGATTCGAGCTGTGGAATGGAGCTGTGGAATCGAGCTGTGGAATCACTAGATAATCTTCACTGGATAATCTTCACTGGATATTTTCACTAGATATTCCCCACCTCATTATCCGAGTTTTGATAGCCTTAAGTGTTCATTCACGGGGTTCTGAGGCGGCTGTAGCATGTTGTACCGGTTCCAATAGCCGCCAGATCGACCATTGCCTGCCGTCAAATTCCTCACAGAGATGCGTCTGAAGATTCAGGTGTCACGAATTTGATCGAATACTACAAAATATGTCCAAATTTGCATCAGATACATCTGAAATAAATGAAACAACAAGCCAAGAAAGGTACCAATAAGGGAAACCAGGAAAATACATCACTGCTTTAATGATTTAAAAACAAATGTGAGAAAGTTACAAGTTGACAAAGGTGCTGTAAACCGTTTACACACTCACATAAAACTCATAAAGAACTCACGTAGAACTCACTTAGAATTCATAGAACAAATGAGGATGGAAGAGAGTTGGCTTTGCTAATCACCAGCTTCGTACAAATTCTTCAAATATGGCAAGGATTAAAGCAGCTAGATGCCATTACCCCTCGCCTTCAAGATCACAATGACAATCATAAGCATGAAAATCATTGGGTTTTATAAGCTTTGTACTTTTGTAGTGAACACTTAAGTTTTCGCTCAAAAAAAAAATTATTTTTTGCAACCAACACAGGATCCAGATCACCACGCCACATATGCCCAGCAAACTTCACCTTCGATGGCCAGACGGCCTCTTTGAACTCTATATATGTTTGAATTCTTTAGAGCACAGTACGCCGGAGTAGATGGACGTCGGAGCGAACACCTTATCAATTTAGTGGACTTCGCACGAGAGTTTACTCATATTTTAGTAGTTGTTGGTGACAACGACGTAAAAACGCAAAAAATTTGGTATATTCTGCAAAAATATATAGAGTTCAAAGAGGCCGTCTGGCCATCGAAGGTGAAGTTTGCTGGGCATATGTGGCGTGGTGATCTGGATCCTGTGTTGGTTGCAAATAATTTTTTTATAAAACCCAATGATTTTCATGCTAATGATTGTCATTTTGATCTTGAAGGCGAGGGGTAATGGCATCTAGCTGCTTTAATCCTTGCCGTATTTGAAGAATTTGTACGAAGCTGGTGATTAGCAAAGCCAACTCTCTTCCATCCTCATTTGTTCTATGAATTCTAAGTGAGTTCTATGTGAGTTCTATATGAGTTTTATGTGAGTGTGTAAACAGTTTACAGCACCTTTGTCAACTTGTAACTTTCTCACATTTGTTTTTAAATCATTAAAGCAGTGATGTATTTTCCTGCTTTCCCTTATCGGTACCTTTCTTGGCTGGTTGTTTCATTTATTTCAGAGGTATCTGATGTAAATTTGGACATATTTTGTAGTATTCATTCAAATTCGTGACACCTGAAACTTCAGACGCTTCTCTGTGAGGAATTTGACGGCAGGTAATGGTCGATTTGGCGGCTATTGGAAACAGGTACAACGTGCTACAGCCGCCTCAGAACCCCGTGAATGAACACTTAAGGCTGTCAAATCTCGGGTAACGAATTGGGGTAATTCAAGGTGGTGGTCTTAGGGGGGTCGCGGGGGGGGGGGTTGGGGGGGTTTGGGCTTTGATGAAAGGGAGGTTCCTTCCATATCACGATATGCTAATCCTCCTCCTCTCCTCTCCCTCTCCTCTCCTCTCCTCTCCTCTCCTCTCCTCTCCTCTCTCTCCTCTCCTCTCCTCTCCTCTCCTCTCCTCCTCCTCTCCTCTCCTCCTCCTCCTCCTCCTCCTCCTCCTCCTCCTCCTCCTCCTCCTCCTCCTCTCCTCCTCCTCCTCCTCCTCCTCCTCCTCCTCCTCCTCCTCCTCCTCCTCCTCCTCCTCCTCCTCCTCCTCCTCCTCCTCCTCCTCCTCCTCCTCCTCCTCCTCCTCCTCCTCCTCCTCCCCTCCTCCTCCTCCTCCTCCTCCTCCTCCTCCTCCTCCTCCTCCTCCTCCTCCTCCTCCTCCTCCTCCTCCTCCTCCTCCTCCTCCTCCTCCTCCTCCTCCTCCTCCTCCCTCCTCCTCCTCCTCCTCCTCCTCCTCCTCCTCCTCCTCCTCCTCCTCCTCCTCCTCCTCCTTCTCCTCCTCCTCATCCTCCTCCTCCTCCTCCTCCTCCTCCTCCTCCTCCTCCTCCTCCTCCTCCTCCTCCTCCTCCTCCTCCTCCTCCTCCTCCTCCTCCTCCTCCTCCTCCTCCTCCTCCTCCTCCTCCTCCTCCTCCTCCTCCTCCTCCTCCTCCTCCTCCTCCTCCTCCTCCTCCTCCTCCTCCTCCTCCTCCTCCTCCTCCTCCTCCTCCTCCTCCTCCTCCTCCTCCTCCTCCTCCTCCTCCTCCTCCTCCTCCTCCTCCTCCTCCCCTCCTCCTCCTCCTCCTCCTCCTCCTTCTCCTCCTCCTCCCTCCTCCTCCTCCTCCTCCTCTCCTCCACCTCCTCCTCATCCTCCTCTCCCCCCCGCGTTTTAAGAAGTACCAAACAGGCTATCATGACTATCACAGTCTGTTTTGCTATTTTGTAACGTGTCCTTACAAGATTTTACTTGGTTTTTGCCTGATCTTGCGACACGTTTATCAAAACTTGCGATTTTCGAAAATTTCATTTTTACTATGATTTTACTCTGATCAGAAAAAACGATAAACTAAGACTGTCCAGTGACGTTTCATGAAAGAAATGTTTCTGGGTTTTGTCTGCACATAATGCGAGGTAAATTTACCCTTAGGTCATTCTGATTCAGGACTGATTTAAAGTTTTACCATTGGATTGTAATGAATCAGTACTGAAAGGCTCTGACACTCGGGTCCGGGCGTCCACTAAGCTGCGGGGGGGGGGGGGGGTTGGACGCAAAAAATTAGATTCAGCGCTTGTCTAGGAAATGATACATCTAGACATTACATTATGTTTCAAAAATAATGAGAAAATTTAATGTTCGTTAAGTTGCTAAAGACAGACATCAACAACATCACACTTGTTTATGTGACCTTGATATATTTGTTAAAGGGCGATGAATGTACTTTGAAAAAGATACTTTTCAATCATCAACACCGATTGTAGCTCTGATGGAGAAAAGGGTTGAACTCCAATACTTTCAATTCTGAAAATGAAGTTTACCGAAGCAAGTTGCATAATCTGTACAAACATTCTCGTTTAAAAATAACAAATAAGCGACGAGGAAAATTAATGTTTATGTCTTCTTTGTTTATGAAAACATGAAAATAGGCAAAATTTAAAAATTTCGTCACTAATGAGTTAAAATAAAAGTGAAAAAAATAGCAGGGCTTGACCTGACAGAATTCAAAGATTTTTCAAGGAATAAACAAGAGACTAGGACTTTAATGGACATTAAATAGATTTGGAAAGCCACTTTGACAAAAAATAAATTCATGGTCAATTTGAAAACAATATACAGCGCAAAACTACTCGCTTTTTAGTAAATCCACTTCGTGTTTTGGGGTGATCAAAATAACTTTTCCATCTTGACTTCAAAAATAATGAAAAAAGATCTCAAAAAAAATCAACAGCTGCCCAATACAACTAAAATTTTGAATAGTAAAAAATTCGACTAAAATTTTAAGCTCAGAGTTTTGTGGTTTTTTATTCAAAGTCCACTTCAAATACAAAAAATTCAAATTTTATGGTCTAAAATTGTCAAAATGTTACAATAGCAAACACAACTGAAATGACGATTGTCTAACCAATTAAAATTGATTGGAAACAAATCTTTGCCAAATGATCAAAAACATTAAATGTAAGCTGAACTACGACGAATTATATCATTCCTCACTAGAGGGTCGCTGAGACACGATTTATTAAAGTACGAGAGAGCAGAACAATACGAAAACTGGAAATGGAACAGCTTCAAAGCCAAACAATTTTGAAAAGGGATGATGCCATGAACAAATTCTTGTTATGATCACCAGAAGTTTGAAAGTACCTGTCAATTATGACACTAACTGACCGGGCATCAAACAAATGTGTTCAAAAAATTCAAAAACTTATTTTTTTCGAACTCAATAGAAATGAAAAAAAAAACAAAAATTATGTTGAAATAGCAAACTACGTACCCTTGCACCTGCAATAAGATCTAAAGCAACCTATCATTATTGGGACTGAGCCAAAAATAGCGAGAACAGAGCAAAAAATATGTTGAAACCTCCAATTTCCATTGATATTTTATGATCACCCGTTATCAAAAAAAAATAAAAGCCAGTCATTTTTTAAAATCTATTTCAACTTGAATAATAGCTCTGGTTCCAGCTGCAAATGAGCCAATGAAAACCGTCATGCACAAGAAGTACATTAGCAACGGGTCATATTCAACATTTAGAAAAATTAAAGAAAAAAGTCAGTAATAAAAACGAGAAACAAGGTCAGTCAATTAAAACTTTAAACAATATCAGCTCAATCATTTCTAAAATCTAATGAAAGCTGCATGGAATGAGTTTGGTTGTTGAATGTATAGAACCACATATGTCAATCGTACACAATAATTCGATAAATTTGAGTGGAAATACATGGCAGAAAATTATAAAAAATTATACTGTCAAAAAATTGATTGAAAGATTTAGTTGTCGTCACAGTTAAAAACCTTTGAGACTGGCAGATTTTAATTTTCACTAATCCAGGCAAAATTTAGTGATTCACTAATTCTACGGCAAAAAAACAACAAACATGAATAAAATCGTAAAAACACTTAATTGATCTAAGAGTGGTTGAAACACTTGAATTTGTGCAACGTAAAATCTTTGAATTATGTTCTGTACCAAAGAGGAAAAGTAAACAGATATAATTTAAAATTTGAATCACGCTAAGACCTTCAGTAAAATCAAAATCAGAATGAAAATTTCACGCTTTATGATTACTTAGTTTTTCGCTCTTTTTACTAATCTTGGATGATTAGAATATAATCACTGCAATTTGGTTTTGATCACTCTAGTATGACTTCAACAATCCGTGAGCAAACGTTCAAAACTTGAGCTCCCCAATACAGTTCAAAGTCAATAAGTTGAGAACAGCATTAGATATAAGCTGAACTATGACGGATTATATGATTCCTCACAAGAGGATCGACGATACACGTTTTATTAAAGTAGGAGAGAGCACAATAATACAAATACTGGAAATGAAACCATGTCAATGTCAAACAATTAAAAAGGGCTGATGCCAAGAACTAACTTCTGTTAGGATTATCAAAAGTTTGACGGTACTGTTATTTTCGACACTAAGTGACCAGACATCAAACAGATGAGTCCAAAATATCCAAAGACAATTTTTTTTTCGAAATCTGTTCAAATGAACAACACAAAATTTATGTTGAAAAAACGAATTACGTTCCCTTCCAACTCCAATAAAAGCTAATGGGACCTATCATTACTGGGACAGAGGCGCAAAATAGCGAGAAAAGCAACAAATACTTTGAAATCTCAAATTTTTGCTGAATTTTGCGATCACACATTATGAAAATAACAATAAAAAGTAAGTCATTCTTTAAAGTCACTCTTTTTTTTTACTAATTTGGGATGGTTCGAATATAATAAGTCCTAATTGATTGTGATCACTCTAGTTTGACTTCAAAAATCCGTGCACAAACCTTGAAAACTGTTGCTCCTCAGTACAATTCAAAGTAATTGCCCGGGTCGAGGTTTGGCGGTGAATTTTCGTAAGAAATGCGGTGAAATGCGGTGAAAAAAATAATTTTCACCGCGTATTTCTTACATCTTTTTGCGGTGAAGGCGGTGAATCGCGGTGAATTATTTATTTTCACCGCGTTCTCAGTATTCTTAGAAAAAAGAATCGTCCTCCACACGGTTGCGAACCTCTGCCCTTCTGAATGCATTCAACTGCTTAGTCTACTGCGCCAACTGTCACTTAGGTCCTTGAAATTTCTTGTGAAATTAAATCAAGTTGAGTTAACTTTGGAAATCATATGCGGTGAATTTTTGTACGAAATGCGGTGTTTCGCGGTGAATTTTTGTAAGAAATGCGGTGAAATGTGGTGAATTTTTTTCACCGCATTCACCGCTTTCACCACATTTCTTACCTTAATTTGCCACAAAAGTCGATAAGGTGATTTTTTGTAGGAAATGCGGTGAATTTTGCGGTGAATTTTTGTAAGAAATGCGGTGAAATGCGGTGAAATATTTATTTTCACCGTATTCACCTCAATCACCGCATTTTTTACAAAGAATCACCGCATTCACCGCATTTCTTACAAAAATTTACCCAAAAAACCTCGACCCGGGTGTGAAAAGAGAAGGCCAAGAATAGCTCAGAAGAGCTATCTCTATCGCAGTTCTTAACAAATTCTGACAGAGCAAACATTTATTGTAAAATTGGGTTAAGTTTAAGAGTATTGATAGTGGGAAGGCAACAGAAGTGAAAATGTATACACGCCGACAAACTGAAAAAGATACACACGCAATGCATATAGATGGAGAGAAATTTCTGTATCAAGATTTCTCGACAATTTCAAGCTTACTAGAAAAGGTCCTGATAATGATGCAGTCATTTATCAGGAGGCAGAAATTTTTGTGCACATCCATTTGAGAATTCAATCCGACAATTAATGCGTCAAAAACCATCTATATAATTGAGGTAGTTGTGTAACTTTTCGTACTTACCATAGGAGTTTAAATACGCTTTTCGGTCAAGAGCTTTTCAATTTGCTTTTACTTGAAATTGTATTTTGTCGTTAGCTTTTGATCAAATAACCAGTTAATGAATAATTGTGACGGCCTCTCTCGCAATTGCTTTTAGTTGATCTTTTGATTGTTTAGAGAAGGCAAATGAATTGACCAAATTAAACAAGTTTAAGTATTTTCTATGGAAGTAAAAATAATCAGAAATAACTGGTTTAGAACGATCTTCGTTTTGAAATGATGTAGGGCTAGTTTTTGATGGGCAAAAATTGATCGTCAGACAGCGAACACTTTTCAAAATACAATTTCAACGCTTTCAAATGGCATAAAAATATAGAAACATTTTAGAAACTTAAGTTAGAGCTGTAATAATAAGAGCTCGAACGCTTCTGAAAACAGAAAAATCTATAAAAACTAATGAGTTAGAAGCTGAATTTTTGTCCTCTGACCAATTCAACACAGTTGGTTCAATTTCTGTCACCGGATCACTACTATCGAATGAACCGCGTAAAAAGATATTTTGAGCCATCAAAACCGTTCTGCTGGGGCTAGTCAAATAAAATTAACCGGCCTTTTTGGTATGTAATAAATCAATTTGATTCTCGACAACTTGGTAATTTTCTGTTACTCTTCGCAGTAATATGATAAACAGAATCAGATCTTAATGGTATCATCATGCTTCTTCATATACAAACTGCGTACTTCATTCGCAATTTGGTTAGGCGTTAATTGTTTTGATGAGTTTTTAATAACTCCCGTAATTAAAACTGATCAAACAGCTACGCAAATTTTTTATGCGGCTCAATTTATTTGATTCAAGCTCAACTGTATGAAAAATTCTGGTTGAGAAACTGAACCAACTTTCATTATTTTTTGAGCTCTTTTCATTCCCGTTGAAGAGCAACGTTTTTGTTCCGATCCCTCTTGAGGGGGGGGGGGGGGAGGAACTATATACTCAACTGGGTTTTTTTTTGTTCAGTCAATTTTGGCCGATCGATATATTCATCGTAGAGAGTTGAGACTGGTATCATTAGAAAGCTTGTCAAGCGTAGAATATGGAAATAAAAAGATTTTTTTTGATTTTCGTTTTTGACAGGGAGATATCGAGGTTTAAACTTTCGAGAAAATAGAGTGAATTCCGTTGATTTCATTCCCATTTTTTCGGAATTTTTGACTAAAATTTTGCCAATTTTGATGAAATTTAATAAAATTTTTCATGAAAATGTTGTTGATTTTACGTTTAAAGACAAAATGCATTGTCGGCAATTTTCATTGAATTTTTTTTGTGACATATTTCGGCTAAAAATTTAACAAAATTCAGTAATTTTTCATCAAAAACAGCACGAAATAAGTTTCTTTAGTCCACTCTGATTAAATTTGCACGAAGTGCACACCCAAACACCACTAACACAATCTTTATAGACTGAAAACGGGGCTAATTTCACTTCTATTTCCTTTGAGAGTGCTCTGTAAATAAAACTTTGCCGTTTTTGCTAACTTTATTCGTTGGTTATCAAAAACGCAGCTTTTACTTTTGATTTTTCAACAAACAAAATATCTATATCAATGATATTCCAAAAATTAAATATTCCTAATGGGCAATCAACATTAGCAGGACTAGTTCTGTACCAATCTTGGACCGTTACAGTCCAAAAATAATTCGGATTGTCATCAGCCGTTTTTTTTATATAAAACCTCGATCTTTTTTTATATTAATTAAATAACAGAACATTTCAAATCAAAGCTCACTGGTGATAGGTCCTATTGGCTTCCTAATTTGCTCCCAATTAATTTATCTAGTTGATTGCTTGAAAACTTATGGTTGTTTTGACTTTCAAAATGTTTGAATTTTAAATTAAAAATGGCTTATTGAACTTTGCCTCCATTTTTCTCTTACTTTGGTCAACTTGAAGCTTAGTGTCATCTATCAAAAAGTGCTCCTTCTCTCCGTTGAGTTCAAACTTAGTCTTTATTGCGGTTTTACGCTTTAAGTTATGGTGTTCTGGCTTTGATACTACTAGAGGTCACAATTTTTTTTAATTTTTAGGTATTTGCCACTTTTTCATGTTTTCTAATTTTCAAATTATCACGTTATTTTCATTCATATATCACAAATTTTGCGTTCCAAATAACGGACAATTGGTAATATTTAAATCCTTAAAGATATAGATTGTGGTTCTTTACCACTTCGACAATACTTCCTCGAAGAATTTAATTGAATTTTTTAATTTTGTCTTTAACTATCATTTTACATTGTCTTTTTAATCCTATTTAATTTCCTGTACAATGACCCGGTTTGATTGGTTTTTTTGGAAGAGTAGATGAGCCGACGTTCTGATATTTGAAGATAGATAATGGCTTTCATGAATTTGAAAACAATTGTTTTTCAAAATGAAAAACAAAAACGTTTCAACTTCGCAATTTTGTTCCTTTTATTGTCTGTTTTTTACCTGGTCTCGTTAATTAAAGGTTAAAGATGACATTTTTTTGTCAAGAGAAGTTGTCAAGAGGGATTGGTATCACAAAATCTATTGTTTTTAAAGAATTCGTCATGAGTTTACTGGATTCGACACGTTTCATTAATTTACTGGCTTCGACACGTTACCTAGTTTCATTAATGAGAGATCACATAATACATTTCAAGGTAAGGTGTCAAAAGGGATTGGTGTGACAAAATCTAATGTTTTAACAGAATTCGTTATAACTTTACTGGCTTCCACACAGGTTTTTTACAAGAAAAAGTAAATGAATTTTCGATTTTTGTCATATTTGTCGTTCTTTTTGTAGACGTAAGACATATTCTGGATAATTGCAGGTCTCAAGGGCTTCCTTTGGAAGAACGGACGATCCTATTCAAATTTTTCATTTTGTAATTAATGACATTCATGTCTTTTTTTCGAAAGAAAACAAGTATTACATAATTTTGCATTTTTTTTATTTTGTCTAATTGTTGCTTATTTTCATTAATGAGCGGCCAAATAATACAGTATCGGTGTTCGAAGAAGGTGCAATCGAACAAATTTTAAGTCTGGCTTCCAAAGCTTTTTCTGGCAAGTTTCAATTGATTTTTAGCTTGTTGTCTATTTGTTGTTCTTTTTGTAACTGCATAAAAAATTGAATACCAAGAGTTCTTTATTCCCTTCTATAGAAGCATTGGTAACTGTAATGGGATATTTTAGTTGATTCCTAATGGTTTTCATTACTTTAAAATTAATTGTTTTCTTAAAAAAATTCAGCGAATCTAACGTTTCTCTTCTTTTTTGTCTAATTGTTACCAAGCTTTATTATGAACTGATGAATAACCATTTTTTTCCGGTGAATTACAAGTTATTTTGATTATTTTCAGTTTTATCTGACGCTTTTTTGACTTTGTTTTTAAGTTTTGTTTTTTAACACGGACATAAATTTTTGATGTAATTAATGTTTGTTGTTGTTGTCTGATTTTGCCGTTCGTCTTCGCTCGCTTTCTTAATATCGGCATATCTCATCAATCTAATGCATCTTTTTCTACTCCACTGAGTTATTTGCTTTGGAGGCTATCTTTTCGTTCAAACACTAGTTTTTTTTTGAAAAATACTTGAATTTTTTGTGTTTTTCTATCTATTCCTCATTTGGTAGACAATTATGCCAAAATTTTGGATGAGCGGGGTCGGAACCTTGTGTGCGATCGCACATTACCGAGCCGCCTTGTTTAGGAACATATTTGAATGATCAATGCAGTGCTTGATAGCACATACCCATGTCCGGGTTGTCAAATGTATTCACGACTATTCACGACAAAAACTTTATAAGAAGAACAGTTTAAAATTTTTGAGCAGTGCACCTAATATAGTACGTAAACCTAAAACGGGAAGAACAAAAATCGATGAAAGAAATGTTTGCAATGTTTAGTTTTCCATGTAAGAAATTGTCAATAAGTTCAGTTTGTTCGGTATTTTGGCTTCATAAACTTAAGAAGAGTTTGTCGGTAAAATGGCTCTATGCCCTAAGAAAGCACCGATATGTTCCGTTTCTTAATCTAAGAAATGTTCGGTTTAAACCTTTATCAAACGAAAAAAATCGTCTTAATGGTCGGTTTCTTAAATTCGGGAGGTTTTAAACGTAAAAACAATTTAGAATGTTTGCTTTTACAGCATAAGAGTTTGTTGGTAGGATGGGGTTTGGGATGTATGAAGCCGTCGGCATGTTCAGTGTTTAGATTTAATATATTCCGTTGGTAGATTATATTATGTATACTTTGTTTTTGAAACGGAAGACTTTCTCGCCATTCAAAATTTCAACTTTCTGTTCATTATGTATTCAAATGTTGTGATAGCTATTGATTTGCAAGATTTTTCAAAGCTACCTCGCGGAGACCTTTTCTAATCGCAAAATGATTGACATTCTCCTTTGGCTGATTTCTGAAACCAGTTGAACTAATGTTTATTTTGTTTGTTTTTCTATTTAAAAATTCAACAGACGTGCTGAAAATTGCTGGTGAATTAGTTCATTAAATCACACTCACCGAGTTATGCATATTTACGTAACAGTAACAGAACATCTGAAATATTATACCAAATAGAAAGATTTCCATCAAAGATGCACTGATCCATTGATGAATTTTCGGATACCTAAAAACCTAAAAAGAGTGGTTGAAGTGATTTTGGTCTTAGGAGTTTAATAAATTCAACTGATAGGAGTGTTGTTTTCTTGGTTTTTAGCAAAATTATGATATCCACAGAAAAATTTAAAAATTGACGGATAAACATATCAACCGATATGATCAAAAGAAGAGCAGTTAAAGTGTTGAAGACATTTTGAAAACTAATCCACAACTTTTGTCCTCATCATTCATGAAACATTTTTGCAGCGTTTGATGCGTTTTTTTTACTCAAACCTAAAGAGTCTTTGAATACACTGACCCTATTCAGTAGGACAATACTAACCATAATTGATATTTTAACACCCCTTTGATATGGAATACAAATAATGGCCAGCTGCCTGCTATATGAAAATTTTTTCTGGCTTCTCATACTATGCACTTGAGAAAAAATCTTTCTACAGAAGATCAAAAATTTGTTATAAGCAATAAAAAAAGTACGACATTTGCTTAAAAATTGAACAAAGATGAATATAAATCCCAGTTTTTAGTCTTCGGTCAAACTTTCATTTTCTTGCGCATCTTAGAGAAAAAAAGGGAAACATCAATTTTTGGCTTCTAGAGTCTAGTTATATAATTTAAAAAAGGGAGCATTATCAAATTTGGAAGGCAATTTCATAAGCAGGTAAAAATTTGATTTTGTGTAGCTTTTAATTGAAAATATGAAAAAAGAATGTTTTCTTTCAATTTTAGCGTGCATTTGTGCTAAGTGAAATACTAAAACTATTCTAATTCACAAAATCTAGCAAAAACTGTGAACGAAACTATACTTCATGAAATTATATCGCCCGTTAGTTTTGTTAGTTAAGCAGGTATACGAAATATAATTTGAAACAAAAAGAACAGAAATTATTAACAAAGTTTCCCAAAAAGAGAAAAAAAAGCGAAAACTGTCTTCAAACCCAATTTCTTCTCCAATTTTCAAAAATTGAATAGAGTTTTTCACTGTAATGCGAAAGTTTTTTTAGTAATATGTTTTTTGTTTGTTTTTCTATTTCAAAATTCAACAGAAGTGCTGAAAAATGCAGGTGAATTAGTTCATTAAATCGCACTCAACCAGTTTTTCAATTAATTTGAAAAATCAGGTAAATGAGTAATTTTCTCGTGATTTTTTTTGGCTTGAAAACGAACACAAAAACTGTTTCTTAGACAGAAAACACTGAAAATTTCTAACGCTCCACACCAATCAAACCTAATCTGAGAAACCTTCTTCGCGGAATGTTTCCTACGTTCGAACATACGAACATACGAAATCGTAGAAACCAAACATACCAAATTTAGGAAGACAAACATATCAAATTTAAGAAGCCGAATACACTGACTATTAAATTACTTTTATAATCGAACTTACTAAATCCAAGAAAGCGAACAAATCAACAATTTCTTACGTCCAAAAACCAGGATACCGCCAATTACTTACGTTTACAAACAACGGTTTCTAAATTGGACAATTTTGATAATTGATTTTCATCATAAATGCATACTTACGTAACAATAACAGAACATCTGAAATATTATACCAAATGGAAAGATTTCAATGAAATACACTGATCCTTTGATCAATTTTTGGTTTCTAAAAGACTAAAAAGAATGATTGAAGTGATTTGGGTCTTAGGAGTTTAATAAAATCAACTGATAGGAGTGTTGGTTTCTTGGTTTTTAGCAAAACTATGGTAATCCAGAGAAAAATTCAAAAATTGACAGATTAACACACCAACCGATGCGATCAAAAGAAGGGCAGTTAAAGTACTGAAGACGTTTCGAAAATTAATCCTCAGTTTTTGTCCTCTTAATTCATGAAACATTTCTGCTGCGTTTGATGCGTTTTTTACTCAAACCTGATGAGTCTTTGAATAAAACGGTAGAAATTTGATTTTGTCTAGCTTTTAAAAGATAATATGATAAAGAACGTTTTCTTTCAATATTAGCGTGCATTTGTGCTAAGTGAAATACTAAAACTATTCTAATTCACAAAATCTAGCAAAAACTGTGAACGAAACTATACTCCATGAATTTATATCGCCCGTTAGTTTTGTTAGTTTAGCAGGTATAAGTATTCTAGTTTGAAACAAAAAGAACAGAAAATATTAACAAGGTTTCTTAAGAAGAGAAAAAAAGTGAAAGCTGTCTTCAAAGCTGATTTTTCTCCAATTTTCAATAATTGATTAGAAATTTGATTTAAAATAAAAAAACTTACTATCACCTGAAACACAAGTTAATTCAAGTAACACGAGTATATGATTTATATATATATATATATATATATATATATATATATCATATTACTTTTATCCTAATCAATTCTCCGGTTAGTCTTTTGTATAATAGAACGATCAGATTCAACAGAAACAACTAAAGTTTGTGGGGATAAGGGATCAAAGTTTTTTTGTGAGACAATTGCCTTTTAAAAAAGCTACTTTTATCCGAAAAACCTAACAAAATCACATTTTTCAATTTTTAGAGTCGAAATTCATGTTTTTGTTTGTTGTATCTGTTCAAATTTCAAATGAAAAAGCTGAACAGCAGAAATATTTTACTGAATGAGAAAACCGAGAGTGTAAAAACTGTTTTGGATACAAACTAAGAGATGAGATTCAATATCTCAGTTTTTGATTTCCTATATTTCAAATCACTTTTATCTTAATCATTTCTTCAGTTGTTCTTTTCCATTATAGAATGATCAGATTCAACTACATTTTCGGGGGATAAGGGATCAATGTTTTTTTTGTGAGATGTTTGATTTTAATTTTTAATTGTGAAATATTTTAAATTTTGATAAAATCCTTGTAAGACAAAAATTTTATTTAATAAGAATAGATTCTGCATGAAACGGAACTGCCAATAGGTTTTAAAGTATAAATTGTTTGCATTATTACGGTTCTTGACAGATTAAAAATGAAAAGTGAACAAATAATTGCAAAAATTTCTTTCGATGAAGAATGATAGTTGGAGAAAAATTTTCTATCCATAATATTGAAAATTATTGTATATCTATCTTTTTTTTCACTCTAGTTTTGATATTATATTTGAAGCCTAATTTCTACCCGTATTGTCTCCAAGTACTGGGCAATTGTAAATGCCAGTCTCCCATGTAATATAATTTGAATTTTCAAGCGTATTTCAACGGCGCAAAAAACCAAATTTTAACAGTCACGGTGGCGCAGTAAGGAGAACAAACAGCAAGTGTGTTGGAGATCGTGGGTTCGGTCGCCGTACGGAAAATTATTTTCGCACTTGGCTTAGACTTGCCAAGTCTGAAAAAGTCTTAAATGTGTTATTATCATAGCTCTGAATCAGTACTGATACCTACACCTGGAATTAGACTTGCCCAGTACTGACATTGACTTGGCGTTATTTACGGGTACATATACATAGACAGCTTCAATTTTCTGGGACTAAAATTTATCTGAAATTGAAGCTATTTGGAGAAGAGCCAGATCGTTAAATTTTATTGCAATGAACAAATATAGCAGGGAAAATAAGAAAAACGGGATAAGAGACAAAAGAGAACAAACACAAAATTGAGTAGATTTTTTTTCATCTCTTTATTTGATCAATTTTAATCTCAAATCTGAAGTGGCTTCTTCAAGTATGAAACGTACTTCTCTAATATATTGGGGTAACGGTTCATTCAAAATGCCATCAGTTTCGTGTTTTTTTTTCATGCATTCCAAAGAAAGCAAACAGATATCTAACAACATAGGGTTTCGTAATTATAAAACTATAGCAGGTCTAAAAAGTGCTAACAAATATTTTGTCAATAATCTTTTTGATTTATGCGCGTTTTTAATCGTAAGGGATCTGGTTTATTGTTTGTTTAGTTTAGAGTACAGTATCATAATTTTAAGTTGAACAGCAAAAAGATTATTTTATATAAGATATAAATTCTTATTTTTTTTAAAAGAGAAAACGATTAATTAAATCTGCATTTTTCTCCGACTTCTGGAGGTAGTACATTTAGTGAATCATTTTGACTTTTTCAATAACGTCTTTTAAAGAACATGCTGCGAAATCAAAAGGAAATTGTTTTCTTGGAAAAATTAAACAATTGTCAATTGGGGTACTTTTTTGTTTTCGCGGGAATTTTAAACTAAATCTGAAACTTTTGGTTCAGTTTTTCCGAAATGTTAAAATTCTATTTTAAACTCGTTGAAACTACATGACTTCGAACCTTTGATAATGAGTTGTTAAATAGTTTGATAAGTTTAGGAGCAAATCTTGAGCTTTTTGATTATGTAAACAAAAGGAAGAAACTTGAGCGATGTAAGTTGAATTGGAGTGTATCTCTATTTGATATGTAAACAAAAGACAGAGACGAACTTTGCAAAGTGACCAAGTCGTCTAAAGTAGTCAGAATCAAACTCAGAAGCTATAAAACGAAAGGAAGCAAGTATGATTACAGCAGGAAAAAAAAATTTGAAGAGCTTGGGAAAAGCACTGATTTTTTTTTATAAATTCCACGCAGCCCCAAAATTGCAAACCTAAAATTTATTTTAGTTAGATAAAACTTGAGTATTTAACCACTATTTGTAGCAACAAACTAAAGGTTAATGTTTACTGTTTTCAGGAAAGATACAAGGGTATATTAACTAGGATAAAATTGTGCCTAAAAAAGGAAAAAAAATTAAAAAGTCTACTTTGAACGATTTGGCGACCATTTTTTTTGGTATTTTCCAAGAAAAAGAAAAATTCTTTGCCCCGAATGGCTACATAAAGCATGAGTAAAGGAAAACAAGGAAAAATAGGTAATTTTTTTGCCGCAAACCTTATTGTGTGAAAAATCAAATTGTATGTGGAAAAAAGTATTTACTTTTTTTTTGTTTTCTTTTTGGCATGGTCGGAGCAAAGACTTTTATTCATTAAGACCTGATAGTTTTATGGTGTATTAAGAACGTTTGGCTTCCATGCGCAATTTCCAAACGGGTTCAAATCCACAACAAAATTAAGCACAACAAAAGAGTGGTTGAAGGGACAAGAATGCAGAAATGAATTAAAGAAAATGGATAGAAAAAGGTTTGCTTTCTGTTGCGAAAATTTTTGGATCCAAGTTCTTCACTCCCTGATTAGGTTTCTTTAAAATTGTTTCAAAGAAATATTTAGAAGTTATTGTGTATTTGTAGTAGAAATTCGGCATAGATCTCGGAATTAAACACAAATAATTTTGGAAGTTCTTACAAACAAATTTTGTCATGCAGGTCAAATTTATCAGGGAAAAATTTTGAATATCAACGGGTCGAACTGAAACCTAAGCTATGAAAAACTAACTGTTGAACAAGTTTTTTAACAATACAGTGAGGAGAGTCAAAATTGCCATACAAATAGAAATAATAAGTGGTGGACCTTCAAAAGAGCAAAATTTTTGAAAGAAGAATTTGGTTTGAAATAACGAGCTGTGAAGTAAGTTCGATGTTTCAGATAGGACTAATTAATGCTTCATCGAAGTCTTTTTTAAGAATAAGTTGATGAGTACAAAAGAGCGCATGGTTTGTTTGGAACAGTTTTGGTTGAGAAAAACCGATCTGTTGAACTTATAAGCACTCAATTTTTTGCCAAACCCGCATCAAGACCTCATAGCCCTAACTCCTATCACCCCATTGACCTAATTTTTTTACTGTTGACTTCTGGGACAATTCCTTGCTCAATGAGAAAAACAAGGGCTTTTTCTGGTAGCCGAAACCGTTCATTTAGTCTTTTAAAACAAACAAAAAAGAGAGGAGAAGCTTTTGTGCTTCTTTGAAAGGAACAACATTTTTACCCGAGTCAAAATTCTACTTGAGGCCACAGTCAAACTTGAAGGACGCAAATTAGGTATTGTTCAGATTCAAAGTCTTAAAGCTTAAAAATATTTTAGAGGAATAGAAGTAGGAAGACCTAATTTTTCCTGATTTTTCCTATCAGTGTAACCATAAAGAGAATTGTTGAAAATTAGTTAAAAAGTAGCAGTTTATACCCCCTAATGGCAAGAAAAGGAGCTCATGCAATAAAGTAAATGAGTATTCATAGCGGATTTTGAATAAGAACCAGAGTGCTTGTGTTGATATAAGATTGTTGAGCGTGAAAAGTAGGAAACCACGCAATTTTAGTCCTATTGAGAGAACATTTATTTAAGATAAACCACAGCGCGTGAATAGCATTTCTCTCTCACTATTGCACTTATACTGTAGGTCAAATTGTTCTAAATGAAAGGACACCTTACTTGTTTTTGATAAATTTTGATAAGATCGAGTACCCTCAAATGCTCCGGGTTAGGCTTACGAGGCCGAGAAACAGCGTTTTTTCAGTCAAAAATGAGAAGGAAAACGCTCAAGTGTAGCAATTGGTTCTTAGTAAGAAAAAAATATAAAAATAGTGAGAGTTTTTTTTGAAAGAACATAATTTCGTAGTTTCCAGTGCGTGAGACCGCAAAGTTATCCAAAACCAAAGGTGGCAAAAATTATTTATTTCTGGCCAGTAACACAGTTACTGGGAGACAGAAATTATTATAATTTTTTTGGCGAGGAAGTGAATTGACTGATTTTTGGTTAATTGCGGATAGAGTGATTGAAATGGTTTGATTTATTGTGGACCATTAATTAGTTTTAATAAAAAAAATTCCATTTTCTCTTAAAAAAAATCCATTTGATTGTTGAATTTACTCAATTATCTGTTTCCGGCTATTACACTACTGGTTTGTGGTATCACATTTTTCCGATTTTTAATTCAATTATCCAGAGTGAAGTTTTCGAGCAGCTGAGAGAGAGCACCCTTTTTTGGGGACACCACATTACACAACCTACAACAAGTGGAACCACCAAACAAATTTTTCGGAATTTTGATGGAGTTTTGGGCGCTAGCCAGTCCCCAGCTAGAAGCCTTCTAATGTCAAAACCATAGTTAATCTAATATTTTTTTTATTGAAATATTATCCTGCAAATCCATAGTTAATCTGCAAATCCATAGTTAATCTAAAATTTTTCTTATTGATATTTTATTAATAATAATTTTTTATATTGAGGAGGTTAATTTGAAATTATCTTCAAGATTGAGGTAATGATTGAGGTTTTATGAAAACGGGAAAGATTAAAACTTTCTTCGATAATTTTTTTTGCTAACTGTTCACAAAATCAGAATTATTTTCCAGGGTCTATATAGTATACTGAACTGGCAACAAATCAATATTCAATCTAAAGAGATTCTATTAATTTTTTAATAAAGAAACTGAATGAGCATCAGAACTTTTTCTGACTTCCGGAGTTGTTTATAAATGAATCGTTTTGTTTATTGAGAAGATTTTCTCAACGGAAATATACAAAAATTGTGACCTTTATCAAAAGATCATTGCAACTTGCTGACAGAACGCAGTTTTGAACACTTAACGGAAGAAAAAGCCTCAAACATTTTAGAAGTAGAAGGAAATTTCTAAGATAACAACTGAAACCTTTTCCACATCCTTGTGAGTTATGTTAGAACATTCTGTGCTTTGCACAGAATGGCACCAGCTGTTTTTTTAAATGAATCATAAGCAAAGTATGGAACCTTTTTCTTTTGTGTCCCAGCTCAGTGGATGCATATTATTTGCACCCCAGACGCCAGTGCTTTATTTTTACATAATTATTTACTATGTAATGACACGTGCTCTGGGGTGCATAAAGTACTGGGGTGCATAAAGTACTGGGGGGGGGGGGGGGGGGACACAAACGAAAAGATCCGAAAAGTGAAATTTACTCGAGAACAAAATGGCTTCATATGACACAAACCAATTTTGGTAAGCCATTATATGTTGTTTATTACTGTCTTCAGCAATCACATCTAATTTCTAATATACGTATACTAATAAGAAATATTGCTGTGCAGGTAGGCATAACTGAATCGCTTCAAGAATTAATTTTAGTTTTAACGATACTTTCTCCTCTACAACTATTATTTTAAATACGTTATATTATTTAAAAGTATTTGTAGTTTATCTAATTTTGCGTCCACGCCTGAAGATCTCGATCTATAACTATAAATCTATCTATAACACAAAACTATGTATCTCTATCACATTTTCGTATCACACTGAACATAACATTTTCTCTATAGAGAGAATGAGTTTCTATTATACAAAAAGGTGTTAAAAGCCGCTTGTTGAGCGTTTTGACGCACTTGTCCAGTTTTGCAAAAATATCTAATTTGCACGATCGGTTATCAAGGTGTCAGTTACCCATGAAAAAGAGTCAGTTTTTTGATAAATATTGCATAAAAATCCTTTGCAATACTAATAGCAAATTCAGAAGAAAAATAGCAAATTTTTAGCTACGCAGAGTTGGACGGCCCTTAAGAAAACGTAGTGTTTATAATTTTCTCAATTGAGTTTCATTTAATAATTAAAAAAACGCAGGCTATTTTTTAGGCAATTTAAAGAACAGCGCAAAAACCTTAGTTGTTCAAAGCAACTACAATATTTGTTATAAAGTCTCGTTATAGATAATTAACGGTGAGAAATACTGTTGTTAATTGGAAAAAAGTGACCCAGAGTTGTCACAATGAGCACACAAAAAAGCCCCCGAAAACCCCAAAACCACAAAATTTTCCAGTTGACTAAAATTTTGTGTGGGTTACATTGGCCAAAATTTTAAGTGCAGATTAAATGGGGGAATTAACAGAATTAACAGATCCTGGCCACCTGTTATTCCAAAATACCTGGTATTTTCTGAATAAATGTCTCCAAACGCAGTTAATAAAACCATCTATGGGTTGAAGTTTTCGCTTTCCTTTAGTGCAATTGTTGATTGATTACTGATATATATTTTTGGACATTATAGTTAGTGTTCTTTGCTGCGAACTAATAGTTAAAAGCATTTTTTTCCTGTCGCGATAATTTTCAACACCAACCTCCACCATAGTCTCAAAAAAATTCTGGCGATGTAACAGGTTTTGATGCCGTGTAAAAGAGCAGCGGGAAACTAAATATAGTGTTTTCCTGTAGATATCTATATAGTCATTGAAAAACTTTTTGTAAACTCAAAACTTGGAAAATGTTGCTTTGTCAGCCAAACTTAAAAACTTGCAAACGATTAGTCGTAACAAGCAATCACAAGATAGAAAATTACCCCTAATTTTTCGACACAATTTCCCCATAGAAGCGTTGATTTCAAAATGATACAGCGCATATATTACGCAGTTTTTGCGTTTCTAAAAGTAAATCGTACAGTAGTTTAGCGTTTCTAAGCGTAAATCGTAGAAAATTTTAGCCTTTCTAAGCGTAGATCCTACATAAGTTTATATTTCTACGCATTGCTTTTGTAAAAGTTCAACGCCGCCTAGACATATTTCTGTGAAACCACTGATCTCGAACCACTGACCTCCTGCCTGCTTGTTGTCTCCTCTATAACAGCACCACAATAAATTAAATGTCTGAACAAGCGCATTCTCTACAAAGCAGACCCTAACAATACGTACCTTACGTATCTTAATCTTCTGGGGTTTCTAAGAGTTTCTGAGCGTCTCTAAGCGCAGATATCACAAAATTTTAGCGTATATAAGAGGTACGCTATCTTTCACATATCTAGAGTCTTTGCCAGTTATAACTCTCTCTGCTCACAGTAACTATGGACATGCTGCATTCTTACCGTCTTTTTCATCACTGCATCATTAACTTTTAGTTTTCTTAAGAAGTGTTACTTTTTTATCTAATTGTAATTCAATTTTAACACTATTTCAGAAACTTATTAGCAAAAACATCAGAAAATTTTCAATATGAAGCAGCGTTTATCTACAATAAGAAGCTACTTCGGGTTTGGTTTGGTTTGCACAAATACATGCCACAATTGAAAGCAACACCTGTACGGAAACAGGTCAAATTACATCAGCTAACGAAAAAATTAGAATCTTTAATTTTGTTTTAAAAAATCTGGACTAAAAATCACAGCTGGTTCAGGCAACAGACTAGCAGACATTCCAGTCATTTTCCCTCGATTTTCCCCGAAGATAACTAATCGAGAAAATTTGCTATGCACATATTAACCGAAACATCAAGAAAGAATTATTTCATAGTTCAGTTATTTTCGCTATCGAAGCCAATACAAAACATCTATCTGAGGCATACCTTAAGGACACAGAAAAACACTTCAGGAGAACTCTTCTCAACCCCCTATGCCCTCATTGCTTCAATGAAAGAGACTTTAAAAATTGACAAATAAATTTTATTATCTTCTGCAGGAAGATGAACTCTGGTTTCAAATTCCAAAGCCGGCAAACAATTCATCTCTAAAAACAGAATCCTTCAAAATTCTATAAAACTTTTCAGAGGAAACTAAAAAAATTTTTGCTGATGAAATTTGCAGAGGCGATCACCCCTAAATTTAACGTTAAGTTATGTAAGAGCAACATTTTGGAGTTAGTCATTGATTTTTGTTGGAAAAACTTTAAGTAAAACTCAATATTTGTAAGATCCGGCTAATGAATATTACCACACGGTTGTTATCGCCACCGAGGAAATATCATAATCCGAGGCGAAGCCGAGGTGTTATGATAACTTCGAGGGCGATAACAACCCTGTGGTAATTTTTTAATCAACACCTGTTGCAATCATGTTTGTTGTTTTTGGACTACAAGTTTATCAAACTGTCTCCATCATTAGACTACAAATTAATCAAGTTAATACAGGGACATTTTTATCGCCTCTTTTTACTTAGTAACAGTGGCGATAAAAGAGTGTGACAAAATCGTAGTCTAAAGCTGAAGTGTTTTCCAGTGTCTATCGGGCTTTAAAATTTATTACGCTGGCAATTTATTTAACTGCTATTATAATGGCAAAATTTATGTACAATCTAGGCTTAGAAACTAAAAAACCAACAATTATACAACATCTGCACTAAAGAACACCAAATTTATGTACGAAAAGCAAACATAACCGAATAACGTCAGTTGAATTGCTTAAACAGCGAGCAGTTGGCTTGGATAGTAGCTAGCTAGGGCTTAACTATGCTCAATTTTGTGTGTGTGTGTGGGGGGGGGGGTTGGTAGCCGGGTAAGTGAGTGGTGGTTTCAAGAGATGGGACTGGGGTCAAGCGATTAGGAAAGCTAGACGTGGAGAGGGGGGTTAAATCACCAGCTATAGCAGAAGGGACGGTACGGGGGTTGGGGAGTGGGGATTGCACTTAGCGGAGTGGGGGTTGGGGATTTTTGGATTGCACTTAGCGCCCCTCACACCATAAATTTGTTTTTAGGAACAGTAAGGCCCAAGGCTTTGAGAGAACTGCTCGGCCACTTAATGCCCTTCGAGCGCTACCTGTTTGTACCGTTTTGAGGACGGAAAGTCAGACAAGTGAGACAAAAATTTTGTCTAAAATCGGTCAGTTTTTAATTTAAACGAAAGATTTCATAAAGAGTATCACAGGAATAATATAATTGTTACAAACTTTGTTTGAGAGCAGTTATAAATCATATAATATCTACGATTTAAAACGCCAAATTGCTGCAAAATATACGCGCAGAAACGCTAAAATTATGTAATATTATTGCAAAGAATTAAGTGTTGAACCTGTTGAAAAAGCGCTGATATATGTAAAATTAAAGTTTGGAGTTTATCGTTGATTTTTGTTACCCCTAAAATTGAACGTCATTTTTGGTATGATCAACGCTAAGAATTAAAGAGCCAGAATTATGTAAGATCATAAACGCTTAAAAACGGCGATGTTTTCTTTTCAAAGCGTTTAATGTAGATGTTACATAAGTTCAACGCATTCACCGCCAATCTGTCATATTTTGGCGTTGTTTGGCGATCTTGCCTGACACCTTGGTCCGAGGAGCGAGAACTTCCCAACAAGAGTGAAGTATGCAGATTGCTTCTAACCTTTTGACCACCTGCCATTGGTTTTTTCTCTTGTGCATAAGGGTCAATTTCGACTACTGAAGTGTTCATACCCTCTCTCGTCTCAAATTCTTCGTCCGGATTGGCATCATCAAGTGAACCGTATTTGTAAATTTGTTCAGTTTTGCTACTTCTGTTGAACAGTCTGTTCATTTTTCTATTTGAACAATTTTTTTGACTTTAAATTAAAAGTTTGTGTTTTCTTATAGCAACAGTTATCTTTATTAGAAGCGGTTACTGAACGCATTAATAGTTAAAGTTTAAATTCGGGTCCAAAATTCTATCTTCTCGATAGTAATGGTTCGAAATCAAATTCCAACTGGAGTAAAACTCTAAGAGTTAATTGTACTCTTAATTGAAAATAACGAAACTGACGAGCAGCGTGTTAAATCATGACCGCCATTAACCTTTAGCTGAACTTGTTTTGATGAGTAAAATTTGATTCTAATCATGAAGAAATCAAGAATAAATAGTGAATGAATAGTTTTGTAGTTTTTAAGTTCAATTGAGAATTAAAAAAATGATATCTTTGCAAATTTTAAAAGAATTGTTTGTTAATGATGAATTAATCAAAACGAACTAACTCGCGCATTTTTAGAGCACGTTCAAGATTGCAGCTGAGCATTGCTCTTTAGCCTTCACGGTACATTAAGTAAACTATATATTTGTCTATTTTAATTCCAAGTAAATAAATTGAAAAAAAGATGTTCGGAAAATGATACCGTAACTTGAAAAATTCGAAAAGTTATTGTTCCGACCCCTCTTGAGGGGGGGGAGGAACTATATACTCAACTGGGTTTTTTTTTTTGTTCAGTCAATTTTGGCCGATCGATATATTCATCGTAGAGAGTTGAAACTGGTATCATTAGAAAGCTTGTCCAGCGTAGAATATGGAATTAAAAAGTTTTTTTTGATTTTCGTTTTTGACAGGGAGATATCAAGGTTTAAACTTTCGAGAAAATAGAGTGAATTCCGTTGATTTCATTCACCTCTTTTCGGATTTTTTGACTAACATTTCGCCAACTTTGATAAAATTTAATAAAATTTTTCATGAAAATGTTGTTGATTTTACGTTTATAGACAAAATACATTGTCGGCTATTTTCATTGATTTTTTTTGTCACAAATTCCGGCTGAAAATTTCACAAAATTCAGACTTTTTCATCAAAAACACCACGAAATAAGTTTCTTTAGTCCACTCTGATTAATATTGCAAGAAGTGCACACCCAAACACCATTAACCCAATCTTTGTAGACTGCACAGGGGGCTAGTTCAACTTCAACTTCCGTTGAGAGTGCTCTGTAAATAAAACTTTGCCGTTTTTTGCTAACTTTATTCGTTGATTATCAAAAACGCAGCACTTACTTTCGATTTTTTAACAAACAAAATATCTATATCAATGACATTCCAAAAATTAAATATTCCTAATGGACAATCAGCATTAGCAGGATTTGTTCTGTACTAGTCTTGGATCGTTACAATCCAAAAATAATTCGTATTGTCATCAGTCAGTTTTTTATAAAAAAAATTCGATCTTTTTTATATTAGTTAAAAAACAGAACATTTCAAATCAAAGCTCACTAGTGATAGGTCCTAGTGGCTTCCTAATAAGCTCAAAATTAATTTATCTAGTCGATTGCTTGAAAGCTTATTGTCGTTTTTACTTTTAAAATATTTGATTTTTAAATAAAAAATGGCATATTGAACTTTGCCTCCATTTTTCTCTTAAGTTGGTCAAATTGTAGCTTAGTGTCAGCAATCAAAGAGTGCTCCTTGTTTCTGCTGAATTCAAATTTGGTCTTTATTGCGGTTTTACGCCTTAAGTTATGTTCTTCTGGCTTTGATACTACTAGATTTCACAAAATTTTAAAAAAATTTAGGTATTTGCCCATTTTTCATGTTTTCTTATTTCGTCAAATTATCACGATTATGTCATTTCATATATCACATTTTTCGCGTTCCAAAAAAAAACGCACAATTGATAATATTTAAATCCTCAAAGATATAGATTGTGGTTCTTTACCTCTTCGACAATACTTTCTCGAAGAATTTAAATTGAATTTTTCAATTTTGCGTTTAACTGTTGTTTTTACTTTATCTTTTTAGTCGTATTTATTTTCCTGTACAATGACCAGGATTGATTCGCTTTTTCTGGAAGAGTAGATGAGCCGACGTTCTGATATTAGAAGATAGATAACGGCTTTAATGACTTTGAAAACAATTGTTTTCCATAAAGAAAAAAATAATTATTTCAACTTTGCAATTTTGTTCCTTTCACTGTCTGTTTGTTACCTGGTCTCGTTAATTAAAGGTTAAAAATGACATTATTATTGTCAACGGAAGGTGTCAAAATGGATTGGTGTCACAAAATCTAATGTTTTTCAAGAATTCGTTATGAATTTTCTGGCTTCGATACGGGTTTTTCACAAAAAATAGTAAATTAATTTTTGATTTTTGTCATATTTGACGTTCTTTTTGTAGACGTAGGACATGTTCTTGATAATTGCAGGTCTTGATGGCTTCCTTTGGAATAATAAACGAACCTATTCAATTTTTTCATTTTGTAATTAATGGCTTTCATGTCTTTGGAAATAAGTTTTTTTTTTTGATAAAAACAAGTTTACATAATCTTGCTTTTTTCTTTTTAGTCTAATTGTTACCTTGTTTCATTAATGAGAAGCCACATAATACATTTGAAGGGAACGTGTCAAAAAGGATTGGTGTCACAAAATCTAATGTTTTAAGAGAATTCATTATGACTTTACTGGCTTCCACACGGGTTTTTCACAAAAAGTAATAGAATTTTTGATTTTTGCTATAATTGACGATCTTTTTGTAGACCTAAGACATATTCTGGATAATTGCAGGTCTAAAGGGCTTCTCTTGTACGAACCTATTCATATTTTTCATTTTGTAATTAATGGCTTTCATGTCTTTGGAAAAAAATTTTTTCGAAAGAAAACAATTATTACATATTTTTGCATTTTTTATTTTTTGTCTAATTGTTGCTTATTTTCATTAATGAGCAGCCACATAATACAGTATTGGTGTTCAACGAGGGTGTAATTGAACATATTTTGGGGGCCAAAGTATGGCTTTACGGCTTCCAAAGCATTTTCTGGCAAGTTTTAATTGATTTTTAGTTTGTTGTCTATTTGTTGTTCTTTTTGTAACTGCATTAAAAATTGAATACCAAGAGTACTGAATTCCCTTCTATAGAAGCATTGTTAATTGTAAACCTATGGGATATTTTAGTTGACTCCTAATCGTTTTCATTACTTTGAAATTAATTGTTTTTTTTTAATTTCAGCGAATTTTCTAACTTTAAAGTTTCTGTTCTTTTTTGTCTAAATGTAACCAAGCTTTATTATGAACTGGTGAAAAACCATTTTTTCTGGTGACTAATAGTTATTTTGTTTATTTTCAGTTTTATCTGAAGCTATTTTGACTTTGTTATTAAGTTTTCTTTTTTAAAACGGACATAAATTTTTTGATGTAATTAATGTTTGTTGTTGTTGTTGTTGTTGTTGTTGTTGTTGTTTGATTTTGCCGTTCGTCTTCGCTCGCTTTCTTAATATCGGCATATCTCATCAATCTTATGCATCATTTTTTACTCCAATGAGTTGTTTGCTTTGGAGGCTATCTTTCCGTTCATGCACCAGTTTTTTTTCTGAAAAATACTTGAATTTTTTGTGTTTTTCTATCTGTTCCTCATTTGGTAGACAATTATGCCAAAATTGTGGATGAGCGGGGTCGGAACCTTATGTGCGATCGCACATTACCGAGCCGCCTTGTTCCTAAAAAGCATAGAAAGGGTTTCAGGACTGATTCAGAAACTGATCAGGTCACAGACACAAAGCAGCTGACAGTCAAATTCTAGTGCATTAAATTATTTCAGACTATTTTTCTTCGTTTATTGTCTGAATCTGAGCCCAAAAAACTGAAAAAATACGTTAATAGTCTATGTGAAATCAAAAATCATTATGTCCAGAAGGGCCCAAGTCTTGGGTACCCTATCCAATTCTTGACATCTCAATCCAAGATTTGGCCTCTGGAAAATCTCTGCAAGAGGCCTGTCCCCCTCTGAGAGATCCGCGCGTGTAATCAAACATTTTTCTCTTGGTGATACCCAATTATATTTGTTTTGATCAATCCAGTAAAAAAATGTTTTGGGAGATTTTTAGAAATCCGAAAGGCTCCATAATGGTTTGCTTAATATAATTGACGTGTATGCATTAGCCGAGGTCTTGATTCAAATGCTTTTCTGCAATATCAACAACCCAGGTTGAGGTCCAGATCAACCATTGGAAACATAAGATAAATATACATGAGATTCATATATTCTTAGCCAAGTGTTGACTAGCATTTGTAAATTCATTCCCACAGGTCATTCCCGCATGTCAAATTTTTCAAAATATTTGAAGAAACATTTATAATTTGGAAATTTTCTGTAATTTGCCACCTTTTTTGTATGACTTTTGACACTTTTGCTGGAGTGCATAAAAACTGACATCCAGTGACACCAAAAGCTAAAATTGTACATGGTGGGGGAGGAGGAGTTGCAGTTGCACGGCAAAGTGTTCGAAAGTTTTTGTTACTTTTTTTGAAAGAAAATCTTCTTTGCTGCAAAGGTTATAAACACAGTTTTGTTTTTGTGCACTTAAATTTTTACCTTTTGACGAAGTTGACGAATAATAACTGAGGGAATTTCAGAATTCGATGAGGACTTGGAACAATCGGCTTGCAAATATTCCATAACTCTTTTTTGTTATAAAAGTTTTGTATATTAATAACAATCTGACAAGTCACATGCAATATATTGCTCTAGATATATCGGTTAGTCAACTCTGTTTTGTTATAGGTAATCGTTTGCTAGTTACAGGTAACAAACATCTAGAACGAAGCGCATGAACACAACTATAAACAAAACAATACAATAGCCTTATTGTCTACTGTAACGAAATCTCTGGGCTGTATGAGGGTTTCTATTTTAACCGCCTAAATATTTTAACACTACTATATGCAAATAGCTGTCATGAGTGAGCACCCACACTCAAACTTCTTTTCGTTTTTAAGTTGAAAGTCTTAAGAGTACGGTTCCCGGGTCGAGGTTTGGTGGTGAATTTTCGTAAGAAATGCGGTGAAATGTGGTGAAAAAAAATAATTTTCACCGCGTATTTGTTACATCTTTTTGCGGTGAATGCGGTGAATCGCGGTGAATTATTTATTTTCACCGCGTTCTCAGTATTCTTACAAAAAAGAACCAACCCAACACGGGTTCGAACCTCTGACCCCCAGCAAATTCTTGTGAATTTAAATCAGATTGAATAAACTTTGGAAATCATATGCGGTGAATTTTTGTAAGAAATGCGGTGAATTTCGCGTTGAATTTTTGTAAGAAATGCGGTGAAATGTGGTGAATTATTTTTTTTCACCGCATTCACCGCTTTCATCGCATTTCTTACATTATTTTGCCACAAAACTCGATGCGGTGAATTTTTGTAAGAAATGCGGTGAATTTTGCAATGAATTTTTGTAAGAAATGCGGTGAAATGCGGTGAAATATTTATTTTTACCGCATTCACCGCAATCACCGCATTTCTTACAAAAATTCACCGCATTCATCGCATTTTTTACAAAAATTTACCCAAAAACCTCGACACGGGTTGTATACCGATGGAGAAAATTAGTTGCAGTTGACTGATTTGCCTCAACCAATTGTAAGAATTTGAAGCCTTCGTAATTCTTGAAAATTGTCCTTGGCTCACACAATTTGCACCCCATTCTCTTAATCCCTACGCTCTAAAAACGTGCAGGCAAATCCACCTGAACAGTGCACAGGTAAGGCCATGTGTAGGTAAAATTCACCTCGACAGTTTTCCTCAAAATTCCTCGCCTGTACACCGTTCATGTAAATTATCTACAGTTTATCAAAGAATTGGATTTGTATTGGGGCGCTGTGTTTTTAAAATTCAAAGAATTTGAATTGTATTGTGGCTCTGTCTTTTTTACGACACGAAGAGGAGTATTGGAGAAGTCCTTTTTCTAATCAATTTTATTGGAGTGATTTTTGAAGTGGAAAATGAAACGCGTGAAAAAATATGGAGTGATTTTGGCGTTGAACAAAAGTGAAAAACGGAGCCAAAAGAGCGTGGTTTTTGTTCATACCGCCATTTTTGAGAGAGCGAGAAATTGATGTGTGAAAAAATTTTCTCTTAGCGAGCGAATTTTTTTCGTTAACGTGCGGCTTTTAAAAGCAACTTTTTTTGCAACTTTTGATGATTATGAGGTTTGATTATGATTTTGTGTTAGTCTTAGGCTTGTTTAGGTTTGTTTCGATAGGAATTGAAGGTTTCATGTAGCTAATTTGAGTTTAATGCTAATTTGGAGGTTTTTGATCAGTTTTGCTGATTTTTAGACAAATTTTAAAGATTTTTTGCCTGTTTTTTTTTTGTTTTAGTGCTTCAAGTGGGATTTGGATAGGAGTCTGTCAATTAAGGAATATTTAGATACCAATTGATTAAAGTTTTCTTGGTATAAATCATTTTTTCTTGAAAAAAATTTGAAGAAAAATTGAGAAATTTTAAAACCATTTTTATTATTTTCTTTCAGTTTTTCTCTTTTTTAAATCTTAGACAAGTTTCTTAGCATAAAGTGACTTGCCTATCATTTTGCGAGCTTTTCATTGCTCTAACTGAAAAGGATCTTTATTCGGCTGAATGTTTCCTTATACTATTAAAACTTGTTAAGTTTTTCTAGTTTTTTTCTTGTTCAATTTGTTTTTGAATGCCATTTCTATATTACCTTATTTTAAAATGGGACTTGTGGAGGTTCAGGGTTCCCACTAGTTGCTCCAATTGATTAGACATAATTATGGTCAATTTTCTCTTTCGAGTTGTTTGCTGAATTCGTCCGGCTATGTTTTTTTTAAGATCGGTTCACACATTTTTCTGAATTTTCAAGTCAAATTGGAGTTGTGCTTTTGGTCACGCCGAAACAGGAATTGGAGCAAAAAAGCTAGTGGTTTTGCGGCGTGATTTTTTTCCACTCCAATTTTAAGGCAGAGTGAGAAAACGGTGTTGGAACAAATATTCGCTTTCTCACTAGTGGTCTTTTGTTCACACGCGGCAATTTCACTTTGATTTTAACTGTTTTTTTCTATTTTTTGGATTGCTTTTCTTTAAATGGCTTTACCGATACATTTACTGTTCATTCTAGTCCTAGTTTTTTAAACCAAATTTCAATTTATCGCTATTGGATTTTTTTCACATGCGGCATTCTGACATTGATTTTCTGATTTTTTATTCATTTTTCGAACTGATTTTTTCAGAAATCGTTTCACAAATTCACTCATAGTCCGTTCTAGGTCTGATTTGTTGTGTAGTCAATAAAAATTCCTTGAATTATACGTCAGTAATTGTCCTGCTATGTTTTTTTAAGATCTGTTCACACATTTTCATGATTTTTGAAGTCAAATTGCAGTAGTGATTTTGGTCACGCCGAAACAGGAAGTGGAGCGAAAGAGCGAGTGTTTTTGCGGCGTGAATTTCTTCCACTCTAATTTTAAAGTAGAGTGAGAAAATGGTGTTTGAACCAAAGTTCGCTTTCTCGCTAGTGATTTTTTGTTCACATGCGACAATTTCACTTTGATTCTTACTGTTTTTTTGATTTTTTGGATCGGAAATTTTTTCTTAATGTTTTTCTCAATCCGTTTATAGTGCATTCGAGGCCTATTTTATTTGTTTAAGCCAAATTTCTCTTTTCGCTAGAGGTTTTTTGTACGCATGCTGCATTTTATTTTTGATTTTCGCTTTTTTTTTAAATTTTTTTATCTGTTTTTTCTATAAATGGTTTTCCCAATTCACTCATAGTCCTACTAGGTCTAACTTTTTGTTTAGTCAATAAAAATTTTTCGAATTGTACGTCAGGACTTGTACTGCTATGTTTTTTTGTTTTAAGTGGAAAAATTTGAAGCACAAGAATTCCTTCGTTTGCGTTTTTTTCCATTCTCTAATTTTTTGTCGGCTGATTAGTTTTTTCACTTCTCTGTTTTGTTTGGTCTGGTTATTTCCCGATTGTTCGTGTTCAGTTTTTGTTCTAGGTATGTTTTTACGCCGCGAAACCAACCAGGCTCCTTGAACCGTTCAGATAAACTACCTAAAAAGTAATGTAATATTACCTGAACTGTGAACTGTTTTGGCCTTCCTGCACGCTACCTGTACGGTACTTGAAAGTACCTCCAATTTCGGCAGTTTCAGGAAATTAAGAGTACTGTGAAGGTAAATACTTGGAAAAGTAGTTTAAAAAGTGCAGATAAAATTACCTTAATTTTGTCCTTTGCAGATAAATTGCAGGTAATTTGTGCAGGAGAACTGCCTGAATTTTTCTAGTAATTTTACCGGAAATTTAAATACGTTCAGATATCGTGCAGGTAGGGTGCGGGGAACGCCAAAACACATGCACAGATAAGGTAAATTTAGTCATTTTAGGCCTCATTTCTCAAATATATCAGATCGTTCTCTTGTTTCAGAAAACCCCATTCCCCTTTGAGGAAAACTGCCAATGGGAAATCTGCTATTGGAAACAAGAAAGATTTTTGTTCTTGTTTGATTTGTTAAGCTTACTGGTTGCACAATAGAGTTTTTTTCAACTCGTCTGCTCTTACAAAATTGAAAATGATTGCACAATTTTTCAATATTCATTACCAAAAGACATCCGTTTTCTTACTTTTGTCCAATATTAGTCCACACTCACTTATTTTTAATCAAAAAAGTGACAAATAATTAGCCGCATCATTCAAAAAATTGATAATGCCTATTCCTCAAATATTGGAAAATATATATAACATTGTTTGAACAAAATGTAAAATGTTTATTTTTTTATATGTCAATTGTCAATTTTTGCAAAATGTACAAAAAATCAAATTTTGAGATCTGCTTTTTCCAAAGAATATAGGCTCCACTTTATCAGTTGACGATCAATTTCAAACCAATCAGAATCTGGATTTTCATACCAGCAACACGTGAACATATTGTTGTTTTTTAGTTCACATGAAACAAAAACAAGGAGGGGTGTCACTAATTTCTGTTCAATTTGAACATTCAGCTCTCCCTTTTCTTTTTTCATACAATCAGTCAAACAAAAGTTCCTTACGAGACGTTTCGTTAAGTTTTGCAATTACAAATCTTATTTGATACACAATTTTAGTTCTGTGCAGATAAATTGCAGGTAATTTGTGCAGGAGCAGGACTGCCTAAATACTTTAACACTATTATATGCAAATAGTTGTTATGAGTGAGCACCCACACTCACACTTCTTTTCACTTTTAAGTTGAAAGTTTACGGTTGCATACCGATGGAGGAAATTAGATGCAGTTGGCTGATTTGCCTCAACCGATTGTAAGAATTTGAAACCGTTCAAATTATTAAACCGTTCTAATTTAAACCGTTCATGTAAATTAAGTGCAATTTATTTTTTTTGTTTTAAATGGAAAAAATTGAAGCACACGAATTTTTCGTTTGCGTTTTTCTCGTTCTCATTTTTTGTCTGCTGCTTTGGTTCTAGGTCTGTTTATACGCCGCGAACCCGACCAGGCTCCTTGATTCGTGCAGATAAAACTACCTATCAACTAATGAAATATTACCTGAACTGTGTACTTGTTTTGGCGTTCCTGCACGCTACCTGTACGGTACCTGAACGTACTTACAAATTCGGGAATTTCAGGAAATTGAGGGTACTGTGAAGGTAAATACTTGGAAAAGTAGGGTAAAAGGTGCAGATAAAATTTCCTTAATTTTGTTCTGTGCAGATAAATTGCAGGTTATTTGTGCAGGAGCAGGACTGCCTGAATTTTTCAAGTATTTTTACCGAAAATTTAGATAGGTTCAGAAACCGTGCAGGTAGGGTGCGGGGAACGCCAAAACACGTGCACAGTTCAGGTAAATTTAGTCATTTTAGGCCTCATTTGTCAAATATTTGAGATCGTTCTGTTGTTTCACAAAACCCCTTTACCCTTTGAGGAAAATTTCTGCTTCCTTTAAGTCAATAGTAATTTGAAAACAAGCAGTTATGCTAAGAAATTCATAAATGTTCCCTTGGGCATTTTTGAAAATTTTTCCTTTTTCATACAATCGATCAAACAAAAGTTCATCTTGGGACGTTTGCTTAAACTTTGCAATTACAAATCTTACTTGATACACAATTGGAGAATTTTTACTAGTAATAATTTTAAATTTGATATTTTCAAGTTGATTCTCTGCTGGTTTGTTTTTCAATTTTTTCTTCTGGTTGAACTAAGTTATTTTAGTTTAGTCATTGTACGTTCACGCATTATTGATAACCAAAAACAATAGGTATCATTTAGAATCAATAGACAATTTGGGCAATATGTTGTGACATTCATCAGCAATTTTTCAAAAAGTTAATTTGAGCTAGCATAGTAAAGTTAATTTGAGCTAACATCTTTTCTATAGCTAGCATAGTAAATTTTTTTGTTGTTTTCTAACCTTATAGTACATCAAACACAAAATAACAGCTGTCATAACAAATTTATGCGGTTTTGCAAGAATCAACAATCCAAAAGAAATCTTTGCCGAGCTTCACTCCTTAAACCAGATTTCAGGAGGGTGGTTTTGCTGTAATCGCTGCCAAAACGTTCAATTGTCCTTTTTTTAAAAAAAACCAATTGAGTAGCAATGAATAAACAGCTGGCACAGTAATCCCTTCCCTTAATTTTCGATTTTTAAAAAACTCTCCCGAACAACAAAATGGGTGCTACCGTTATAGCACCACAGAGATAACAGAAATTTACCACTTTGCTTATACTGCCGTAATGTAACAAAACAACTGCAAACAAGATAAAAATTGAATTTGGTTAGTTTTTTATACAGTTTTTTTAACTTAAAATAGTTTTTCTTGCAAAGATAGTTTTTTTTAAATATGTTTTTTCGCCTTGCCTGCGTATTAATTATATTTGATGCGTTCACTATTTATAAATAGACATTAACTGTTTCCTAAGTGAAGAAAATGAGAAAACAACCATTCTTAAAACTTGTGTCAATAGTTTCTAGTTTTTCCTATTAATTTGCTCTCTCACACCAATATTCAACCTAATTTTTAATTTTTTTTCTCGTACTCGTCAATTTTTTTTCTCATACCCACAATTTTTTCGTGATGGCACCCTAGATTGCTTGACTGCAGTTTGTACAATGAGGTCCAAAATTGGTACAAAAATTATGCCGTCTCAATTTTTGTACAGCAGTTTAATCTTAATCAAGATAGCTTTGTCATGCAAGATATCTCATGAACTTATGAGATCTCAAATTTGACATAGTGTATGACGACTAAAAATTGTTATTTTGTTGACCAAGTCGATCAACATCGTAACAAACAATCTCTGTAACTATGGAATGGCCATGTATACACAATTGCAATCACAATCACCACAATGCAGATTGACAAAAGAGAAATAAAAAAACGTGAAAATAGTTGATTAATTATTTGCATAGAAATCCCTTAATTTATTTAATTTACAGGAGACAAATCAAGAAGCAAATGCGATTTGGAGCATTAATTAGCACCGGAATTTTGCTTCTTGCTTTGGAGAAAAGATGTAAATATTTCATTAAATATATTGAACATGTGACTGTTGGGAGGTTGTCGATATAGTGGAGCGAATGTATCATTTCCGCTCATCGACAACTCACGCAACAATCGACATCATAATGATCAATTGTCAATCGAAAGTAAAAGCGTTGCCATTTCCATAAAGTCCAGTTAAGTCATCGTCGTCAACAAGGGTTTGTAAACAAATGGAATCACGAAGGAAGCACCAATGTGCACCACAACGTAACAGCCTAAATTGTCCCAATGAGTTCCTACAATTGCGGGGCCTGCAATACGAACTGGATTCAAAGCTGCGCCAGAGATGCTTGCTAAGGAGAGGGTGGCAACAGTGATCACTAAGCCGATAGAGGCAGCCAGGCTTCCATTTTGAACAGGGCGAGTGGAGTCTGTGCAGCGCATTACCTGGGAATAAAATATTTCCTGATTCGAAGATCTTTCAAAAATTAATTCAAAAATGACCTAGTTTTGCAAAATATTCAGCTGAAAAGTGTCAGATAATAATGCTATGAAAATTCAGCGCATGTCTTTCACAGTTTCAGCACATTTCAGCGGATTGAAACGAGTTTGGGTTCAATTAAAATTTGAATTTAAATTAGCTGGGTATTATTATCAATGATCAAAGTTTTAGTTATCAGGCTATCAGTTGGTGTGATAGTTTTCTGATTTTTTGTTCCGACCCTCTTGGGGGGAGGAACTATATACTCAAATGGGTTTTTTTTTGTTCCGTGAATTTTCGCCGCTCGATATATTCATCGTAGAGAGTTGAGACTGGCATCATTAGAAAGCTCGTCCAGCCTAGAATATGGAATTAAAAAGACTTTTTAAATTTTCGTTTTCTACAGGGAGTTATCGAGGTTTAAACTTCTGAGAAAAGAAGAGTGAATTCACGTTGTTTTTATTCACATTTTCCGGAATTTTTGCCTAAATTTCGTCAATTTTGCTAAAATTTGTTATAATTTTTAAGAACAGTGTCGTTGATTTTACTTTTGAAGACGAACAAGCAGTGTTGATTGTTTTGATTTAATTTTTTTGGTCAAAAAATCTGGATAAACATTTCAAAATTTAGCCTTTTTCATCAAAAACAGCACGAAATAAGCTACTTTAGTCCACTCTGATTAAATTTGCCGACAGTACACCCCCAAACAACACTCATATAATCTTTGAAGACTCAGAGGGGGGCTATTTCTACTTCAGAGTCCGCTGAGAGTGCACTGTAGTTAAAACTTTGCCGTTTTTTGCTAACTTTACTCGTTGATTATCAAAAATGCAGAATTTTTTTTGAGTTTTCAACTAACAAATTATCTATATCTACAACATTCGAAAAATCAATTGTTCCTAACCGACAATAAGTATTAGCAGGGCTAGTTTTGGGCCACTCTTGGACTGTTACAATCCAAAAAAAGTCGGGTTGTAATCAGTCGGTCTTTTTTTTTTTAAAAAAAAGACTTTTTTAATAAAAAAGAACAGAACATATCAAATCAAATCTCAGGAGTGATAGGTCCAATCAAATCGCTTGCTAAGCAGCTCCAAGCTAATGCATTTAATTTGTTAATTGAAAGTTTATGGTCGTTTCTTTTTTTAACAATAATTGACTTTTCAATAAATAATGGCTTAATTAACTTTTCCTATAATTTTTTCTTAATTTGCTCAACTTCCACTTAGTGTCAGCAAAGAAAGACTGCTTTTTCTTTCTACTGATTTAACATTTATTCTCGGTTGCAGTTTTAAGCCTGAAAATATTGTTTTCTGGCTTTGATACTACAAGATTTAAGATTTTTGTTTGTTTTGATATTTGCCAGTTTTTCACGTTTTCTAATTTTGTCACATTATCACATTATTGACAGTTCTCATGTCACCTTATTAGCATTCAGAATAAGGCACAATTGAACATATTAAAATCCTGAAAGATATACATAATCGTTTTAACGGCCTTGACGCCTCTTTCTTGAAGAAATCAATTGAATTTTTTAATTTTGTCTCTAACTGTCATTTATACTTTGTCGTTTCGGTCGTATGAAATTTCCTGTATAGTGATAGCTTTCATTGGCTTTTCATGGAAAAATAGAAGAACCGATATTCTGATATTAGTAGATAGCTGATGGCTTTCATGACTTTGAAAACAATCGTTTTCCAGATTAAAAAAAAAAACTTTTTAACTTCGCAATTTTGTTCTTTTTATGCTTCTTTTTGTTACCAAATCTCGTTAGTTAACTACAGGTCAAATATGACATTATGGATGTCAAGGGAATAACGGGATTTGTGTCCCAAAATCTTTTTTTTAGAGAATTTGTTATGACCTTACTGGCTTCGACATCGGTTTTTCACAAAAAAAAAGTAAAATAATTTGATTTTTGTCATATTTGACGTACTTTTTGTAGATGCAAGAAATATTCTGGATAATTACAGGTCTTGAGCGCTTCTTTTTCATGATTAAACGACCCTATTTAAATAGCTCTTTTTGTAATTAATGCCTTTCATGACATTGAATGTAATTTTGTTTCGAAAAAAAAAATAAAAGTATTACATACTTTAGCACTTCGCTTTTTTGTCTACTTGTTACCTAGTCTTACTAATGAATGGCCACATACTGCATTATAGCTGTTTGAAGAAGGCGCAATCAAAAAATTTGGAGTGCCAAAATTTGGCTTGACGGTTTTGACAGCGTTTTCTTGCAGGTTTTAATTGATATTTTGTTTGTTCTTTGTTGTTCTTTTTAGCCGCTTTAAAAAATGAATAAGGACAGGTCCTAATGCCCTTCTATAGAAACAGTGGTAATTGTAAGTTTGTGGTATTTTAATTGATTCCTAATGGTATTTATTACCTTGAAGTTAACTGTTTCAAAAAAATAAGTTAATTTTTTTACTTTCCTGTTTTTGTTCTTTTTTGTATAATTGTTATCAAACCTTTTTATGGACTGGTCGCATATGTTTTCTGGTGATTTATAAGTTATTTTTGTTTAGTTTTAGGTTTATCTGACGGTATGTTGACTTTGTTATTTAATTTAGTTTTTTAGAGGGACATAAATTTTTTGATGTAATTTGCTTTGGAGGCTATCTTATCGTTCATACAGAATTTTTTGAAAAAGACTTGGGCTTTTTTGGGATTCGCAAAAAATAATTTTTGGGTTTTTCTATCTGTTCCTCATTTGGTAGACAATTATGCCAAAATTGTGGATGGGCGGGGTCGGAACCTCATGTGCTATCGCACATTACCGAGTCGCCTTGTTGTTTTTAATATTTACTTTCTTGTATCTCTTGTAACATGAAGTGGTGAAATGACTAGGAGAGCAGATTACGTATGAGAGGTCTGAGAAATAGAAAAGCTAAATATTTATTGCCAAGATCGAAACTAAGGGATAAAATTATGTTAGCTTTTTATCATTAATTACAATTTATTACCTGCAATATAAGTAGGGATGTGAACATAAACTCAAAGACCAGACCCTCACACTCGTAACCATCAATCAGCTTCGGAATGCATCTGAAGACACAAAAAATCAAAACAATTGTCAAGTTAGAAAAATTACACTGGTAGTTTTGTAGATCGAGTGATATACTACATAATCAATAAACAATCGATATATATATACATACATATAAATATATATATATATATATATATATATATATATATATATATATATATATATATATATATAAATATATACATATATATATATATATATATATATATACATACATATATACACATATATATGTATATATATATATATATATATATATATATATATATATATATATATATATATATATATTTATATATGTATATATATATATATATATAATTATATATATATATATATATATATATATATATGTATATGTATATGTATATGTATATGTATGTATTATATATAGATATACTGAGTATACTTTTCTGCGCAATTTTTAAACATAAATTTTTTCAAGAAAGTACTGCAGAGTGATGCTTTTCTATTTGTTCGGATTTTAAAATTAAAACTAAATGTTTTTGTTGTAAAAACATCTTGCCCGAACGGTTAAACTGATATGTTCCATTAAGGATTATAAAAAAATTGTAGCGATCCCGGAAATTGAATTCAAAGATTTGACTATATGCTCTTGCTAGAGTATACGCTCTGGTAGTGAAGTTATGATCATAGGATGGAGCTTAAATTGATAGCTCAATGGACGAAAGCATAGTATGACCTTCGCAATATTCAGTGGATTTATACCAGTTAAGACCTGCGCAATATACCAGTTAGTTCAGTGGAGAGCACAAGATTTCAGGAGATTGTGAGGTAGCAACCTAAAAGCGTCCTGAATTTTACTGCAACTGTAATGGTGTTGATGATTATTCAACATAAAGAGCTGGTAGCTGGTTTATTAGGTTATGAGCCCAGCAAAACGCTCTAACAAGAAGTAGAGGGCGAAAAGATATTGTGCCCTGCTACAGAAGTAGTGTTAGAGGAAACAGTATAGTATGCGGGTTGTGGTCACAAAATTGAGCTTGAAATGATATTTGGAACATTTGATTCAGCGAAGAGCACAAAAATGCAACTCTTCGTTGTGCTCACTTTTTTATTTGTCTTCATTTGAAGAATAAATGGATTCGCTTTCCGAATGCGCATGTTTTGTTCGAGAATCAAGTTAACAAATGACTGAAGAAGACAATGAATTGAAATTGGTTTTAGACAACTGGTTGAGCCATTTTTTATGCACTTCTTTTAAAAATATTTCAATACATCCTATAATTTTGATTAAAATCTATCAAGTTCAGGTTAAGTTACAAACGTCCATACATAGAATTAACATTCATATTTACCAATAAATTTGGATTGGGAGTATCTTATCTGTGTTGTCCTCTTCTAAATCATACGTTCAATGTGTAATGTTGAAGTGAAAATCACTACCAAAATACCTGCTAGATAAATTCGTAATTTTACAGCGTTTTATTACCTCAGCAGTATCTATTCAATAAGCTAGCATATGGTCTTATTTTGGCTGCAAATAATTTGTTTCAAATCAAGTTTAACTGAAAACAACTTGTTTGTCTGCTTACTTCATTGAAACCGATGGATACTTAGCGTCATCTACCACTCACTATATGACGACATAGTGTTTTTCATCTCCCTTTCTGTTTCTCTTTTTGTCTCTCGCTCTCTCTCTCTCTCTCTTTCTGTTCTTGGATAAGGTGATCAATATTTGCCAGAAGTATAAAATGCGTTACGGCTAAGCTTTAAAGATCATTAACAAAGGTATCAAAAAAATTGCAAAGGTTACCTTGCAGAAATAACGTTGGAGTATGGAAAACCTCATGTCTATTAACAAAGAGAAAAATAAGATTTCATGCATCAGAAGCAAAACTATGAAGACCAAGAAGTGCCCTGAACAAATAGTTATCAAAAAATATCTAGATGTTGTTATCTCACTCCATACATTTCTGAACAAAATGCACGAGAAGTATCAATAAAGTGTTCAGATCTTCTTTTCAATAAAAAGCAAATGTTAAGATTGCTCAAGTGTTCTGAAACAATTAAAGGGTTCAATTGCATACTTGGTTTTTGTCCACACATATACATAACCAGCCTATTACGGCGTTCACAAAAAAAGAACTGGAGTTGTACCTTTGGCAAACAGAACATAAACTCTTAGATTATCTGAAATTTTTAATCTGTCCATTCTAACAGATAAACAAAAAGGTGTATTCATCTATTGATTTTCACTTATGCCTCTTTTAAAAATTCTTATCACTCCGCCTTAAGCCAATGGGAACTGGTATTGATGAGAACAACTTAAACGCAGTAAGCTAACACCAAATACGTTCATAAAAACAATAATTTATCACGTTGTAACGTTAATTTTTTCTATGCCTAAGTTGAAATCTAACAAAACTTTCCTTGACAAAACTATGCGAAACGACATACGAAACAGCCATACGAAAAAAGACAGGATAACAGATGAACGAGAGCTCAAAAAATCAATATTAATTTATAATAACACATTATTTTTAAGTAATAAAAACCAGAAACTATTGACCAAAAAATTGAAAAATTAGCTTTTACTCCTTTAAAGGACCAATGAGATCTTAAGCTAATGAGTCAAAATTGTAGATCACCAAAAGAACAAGAATTAAGTGCGAAACACAAAATTTAAAATTTTTGAGAGCGAGATGAAATTAAAGTCATAGAAATCTTTATACGCCTATTGATGGGTTCATAAAATTGAAACACTGGACTGCTAGAGGAAAAGAATTTCAATTAGTATCATAATCACAAAGCGACTGAAATATTCAATTAGACTTATAAATGTCCAAACAAGATGACCCAGGTCGAGGTGGCCAGACTGAAGTGACTCCTGATCAGACGAGTTTCGAGAGCACACATGTTCCCGGTGCGCTCGAATTACATGGTCTGGAAAAAAGCTTCGAGTGCACTTTCGTCTGGACAATGGTCTGGAACTTGTCTGATCAGGGGTCAATTCGGTCTGGGACGGTCTGATCAGAGGCAGTTTCAAGCGCACACTAGTCCGATCAGAGACAAATTTGAATGCACACTAGTCTGATCAGAGGAGGTTTTCGAGCGCACACTAGTCTGATCAGGGGAGGTTTTCGAGCGCACTTTAGTCCGATCAGAGGACGCTTCGAATTCACTTTAGTCTGATCACGGACGTTTCGAACGCACTTTTGTCTGATCAGAGAGACGTTTCGACCGCACTTTTGTCTGATCAGAGGACATTTCGAGCGCACTTTTGTCTGATCAGAGGACGTTTCGAGCGCACTTTTGCCTGATCAGAGGAATTTTCGAGCGCACTTTTGTCTGATCAGAGGACGTTTCGAGAGCTGAAATATGTTAAAGACTGTCGGAAAAAATCCACAGTTGAACTAACGAACAACTTTTAGCTAGTGTCAGAAACGAAAAAATGCTTCTTCTTCCTCTCCTTTCTAGCGAATTAAAGATTTATTTCTTTTTGCATTAAGTTATGGCTTTCTGGCTCTGATACCACTAATTTTTATATTTTTTTTTTTACTTTTAGGAATTGGCCCATTCTTCACGTCTTTTTCTCGTTTTGTCACACTATCACACTAGGAAAGTTGATATATGACATTATTGGCGTTCAAATTATTCCACAGTGGAACAAATAAAAGTGTTAATAGGGATAGATATTTGTTGTAACCGCTTCGACACTCTTTATCGAAAAATTGAATTTTTTACGTTTGTCTTTAGCTGTCGTTTTTACTTTGCTTTTTGGGCGTATGATGTTTCCTGGATAATGACAGATATTATTGGTTTTTGGAGCAGGAATACATCAGCCTATAAACTGATTTCATTGAATAGCTGATGGCTTGCAAAACTTCGAAAATAATTGTTTCAAGAGAATTAAAAACATTTTGACTTAGCAATATTGTTCAGTTTTGACTATTTGTTTCTAGTCTCTTCTTTATTTGTCATATATGACAATATTGTTGTCGAGTGAAGGTGCCATTGTACGAAATCTAATGTTTTTAAAAAATTCGTTATGAATTTACTGGCTTCGACACATTTTCGCAAAAAAAGTAAACTAATTTCTGATTTTGGTCTGTATTCGACGTTCTTTTTGGTGACGTAAGAATTATTCTGAATAAATTAATGTCTCAAGCACTTTTTGGGTGAACAAAGGAACCTGTTTAAATATTTCAATTTGCAGCTAATTGCTTTTATCACTTTGAAAAAAATTGTTTTAAAGAAATACAGAAGTGTTGCTCAATTTTTCAATTTTTTGCGTCTTTGTTACATTCTCATCAATGAGAGGTCACATGCCACATTAATGGCGTCCAGCGATGGCTCAGGTCAACACATTTTGAAGAAAAAACATAAATTAAGTCTTCGACAGCTTTTTTTCGGAAGCTTGAATTGAACTTTGCTTATTGCCCCTATTTGTTTTTTTTAGCTTAAAAAATTGAATAAGGACAGTTCCTAAAGTCCTCCTAGAGAAGCGTATGTGATCATATACATGATGGATGTTTTCAACTGCTATCTAATAGTTTTCGTTTTTTTAAAATTAATTGCTTTTTGAAAATACAGGACAATGTTTTAACTTTGCTGTTTTTTTCTTTTTTGTCTAATTTTTACCAAGCCATACTATGAAAGAGTCCCATATCTTTTCTAAAGAAGTACAATATCTTTTGATTAGTTTCAATTTTATCTGACGCTTTTTTTACCTGGTTAAAAAGTTTTTTAAAAGTGGACTTAAAGTTTTTTATGTAATTAATGTTTGTTGTTATTGCTGTTTGATTTTCTCGTTCGTCTTGATTTTGTCGTTGTTGTATGTCTGTTTTATCAATTTAATGCGGCATTTTTTACTCGCCTGAATTATTTTTGTTGGAGGCGACTTTTTTGTTCTTACACATTTTTTGATGGTTTATTAGGTTATTAGCCCAGCAAAACGCTCTAACAAGAAGTAGAAGGCGAAAAGATATTGTGCCCTGCAACAGAAGTAGTGTTAGAGGAAACAGTATACTATGCGGGTTGTGGTCACAAAATTGAGCTTGAAATGATATTTGGAACATTTGATTCAGCGAAGAGCACAAGAATGCAACTATTTAAGAGCTCAAATTTGCATCCCTTCAAAGTTATAAAAATTTACTCTCACTATTTTGTTAGTGACAAAGAATCAGCATAACCATATAGTTATTAGTGGCTATAATTGCCCTTGTTTTTTCTTCCTTTTTTAGAAATATCATCAGAGCGGCGGTGCATTGCTTGTTCCAGTTAAACCCAACCCCGAAGCAATATAAAATAAAAAATTATTTTCTATTTTTTTGAAAAGATGAAAGAGGTTGATGAGAAGGTATGATTTTTTTCTCTCAATCAGCCGATTCTCTATTTTTTTTACTTTTATGTTCTGAATTTCTACCAGGATTTGGTAGGAGAAGATCCCAATACAAAGGTCAGGGGATTTAGAGGTGTAAAAAGAACTTTCACCATCAGATCAAAATAAATATATTTCACCAGAAGGGAGACAAAAACTCGCTTTTCCTGGCGGCTATCAGTCCGTCATTTGATTTCAAAACCGGCCTTATCATTTTTTGTGGTTACTTTACATTTCAATTTAAAATAGGAAATGTATATCGAGCATTTTTAGATCATTTCATTCCTTTTTTTGAGCCCTTCTGATGCATGGAACGTAGCCCAGGTCGAGGTGGCCAAACCGAAGTGACCCCTCATCAGAAGAGTTTCGAGCGCACACATGTTCCCGGTGCGCTCGAATTACATGGTCTGGAAAAAGCTTCGAGTGCACTTTCGTCTGGACAATGGTCTGGAACTTGTCTGATCAGGGGTCACTTCGGTCTGGGACGGTCTGATCAGAGGCAGTTTCGAGCGCACACTAGTCCGATCAGAGACAATTTCGAATGCACACTAGTCTGATTAGAGGAGGTTTTCGAGCGCACACTAGTCTGATCAGGGGAGGTTTTCGAGCGCACTTTAGTCTGATCAGAGGACGTTTCGAATGCACTTTGGTCTGATCACGGACGTTTGGAACGCACTTTTTTCTGATCAGAGAGACGTTTCGACCGCACTTTTGTCTGATCAGAGGAAGTTTTGAGCGCACTTTTGTCTGATCAGAGGACGTTTCGAGCGCACTTTTGTCTGATCAGAGGAGGTTTAAAAAGTTTTTTTATAAAGTGGACTTAAAGTTTTTGATGTAATTAATGTTTGTTGTAATTGCTGTTTGATTTTGTCGTTCGTCTTGATTTTGTCGTAGTTGTATGTCTGATCTCATCAGTTTAATGCGGCATTTTTTACTCGCCTGAGTTTTTTTTGTTGGAGGCGACCTTTTTGTTCTTACACATTTTTTGAATAATACTTGAATTTTGGAGGGTCTTTTATCTGTTCTCATTTGACAGACATTAATGCCAAAAATTCGGATGAGCGTGCTCGAAATAGTGGTTGAGCAAGCTTCGATGGGAAATAAAGAGGCCTATTAAATTATTTCGCTTGAATGCAAAAAAATTATATCTTCAAAAAAAATTTAGCTCTAACTTTTTGTTCTTTTTTTTTGGTTCTTGTTACCTCGTGTCATTCTTCAGAGGTCACATGTCTCAGTATTTGTGTTCAAAGAACACACAATTAATGATATTTTACCTTTACATAATATGTTTTGGCTTTAACGGCTTCAACGCCAGTTTTCTTGCCAAATTTTTTTTTGTTTTTCGTCTGAATTTGTAGTTTTTTGTAGAAATACAACATATTCTAGATATTGACAGGTCTCATTGTTATTATATTGAGTAAAAATGAAAATAAATCTATTTAAAGATTGAAACTCATATCTAATGCTCTTCAATATTTGAAATTAATTTTGAACGCCTTTTCTTCAACTTGGCCCCTTTTTGTTCCTTTTCCCCCATTTGTTACTGAGTCTTATTGTGGACTGGTCCCATGATTTTTTTCTAGTAAAGTACAAACTATTTTGTTTAGTTTAGGCTTTTTTCACGCTATTTTAACATGTAAGTTTTTTTTAATTGACATTGAGTTTTGGATGTAATTGTTTGCTGTTGTAATTTGATTGTTTGTTTTTTTTTGTCTCAAAGTCTTAATAACGGCAGGTCTCATTGACCCACTAATATGGCATTATTTATCCTTATAAGTGACTTGAGCGGGAATCATTTTTTGTAAATTCATACCTGGACGTTCGTGTCATAGCATATCAGTGCTGATTCATTGAATCTCAATAACAAAAATTACTGAACTATAGAAAATGAAGAAAAAACTGCTTATTTAGAATGTCCAAAATATTTTCCGAATGTCATTTATCTGTTATCTGTAAGGTGGCAGAATGTCCATTATCTGGACAGTGTTGATCTCTGAATGCCTGAACTCTACCCAGATAAGCCTAAGTTGCGGATAATCGGGGTCGGGAAATTATGTGCGAACGCACATTACCGAGCCTCCTTGTCGTATTGTCGTCTCGTTATGCTCGTTAGTATTTTTTGACCTTAATCGAAAATGATATCGAGTAGAAAGACATTTTGATTGTTTTACTGACTGAAAACGCTGAGACCCCGATTTTGAAAGTCTAAGCGAGTGACCATTTTAACTCAAAACTCAAAGCGCTTTTCATAAAAAAATTACCGATCGAATATATCTTCACTTTCGATCAATCCCCCAGTGAGTTCTCTGGGTAAATCCAGGGTCGACCATTTTACCACACCAGCACCTGCAATAGCGCCCAATACTTGGGCTATCACACACAAAGTACATTTCAGCAGTGACATCTGCCCGTTGACCATAAGTGCCACAGTAATCGCAGGATTGAAGAAACCATCGGTAATCCCGTAAAACATGTGGATGAGAAAAGCAAAAGCAAGTCCGGAGCCAAGAGCCACAGAAAGCGATGAGTCTGGATTCCAGATTGCAATTAGGCACGTCAAGAGGAAGAAAAGGGTCGCCAGGAATTCACTCAAGATTGCTCTCCAGAATTCCAGGGTTTTGATCTCGTCACAGCCCAGAGCGTATGTGCGGCCAAATAACTGTATTTTTTCATCAGGCTTAACTTCACCCGTTACCTAAAAATCAGTTCAATTATAAGTCTCAACGATAGTTTTTTAAACGACCAGAAATTTTGAACCAATCAAAATTCTTAAATCCGAATCATAGTTTATTACTGTCTGTGAGTATTTTAATGATTAAAATTGAACGGGGCTCCAGAACTGGACTCAGATGCTTTAAAACTTCACACAAATTAGTTGCATCAGTTATCAATGATTGATAATTTTGAGTTTTTCTGTGAAATGTTACAATTGAACTTGGTTGTTTCAAAGAAACCAGGTCCAATATCCCGGCTGAAAAGACTGCGCGTATTAAAAATCTTCGATGTATAAGTTATATGGCAGATCTTTCTACAGTTACTGACCAATTGCTAAGTTAAAAAACACCAAGTTCAAAAAATTAACCCCTCAAATACAATTATATTGGGTATAATTAATGCATGCTGCATGTTCAATTTTAGAAATAATTTTAACAATTTAACTCTAATTGATATGAATGCAATGTTTGGTTTTAACCTTTGACTCGTTCAATTCCGATTTGTCCTTTGTCTGCTGGTCGACCTCGACAACCGAAGTGTCGAACCCCTCTCGGGTCTCGTATTCTTTAACCTCATATTGAAACTCTCCATCTTTGTCGTCTTCCAGAGTACCATATGTGTTCACGCGGTCAGGTATTTTGCCGCGATTTAACAATCTGTTCATGCTCTCGGTTTACTGCTCGTACAACTAATTTGAACTACGCCACTTTTGAAGCCGATTGCTGTAGTTTCATTTTTTCAGTTCTATATTGAACAAACTTTGTTAACGTTTATGTTTTGATGAAGAATGAAAGCCAATTAATGAAAAAATGGCTTTTAATCTCATTTTTTGCTCAAATCTACAGTGAATGAAAATTTGTGCGCGGACAAAATTACTTCTAGATTGGCTGTTAGAAGTATTATCCGACGCAAATATACAGTTTAAGTAACCATTAGAATATGCATTTTTAAACAAATCGTTTGCTTGAGTTTTAGCAAACATGAGTACAAGAGATCATTCTATATCTTAATTTCAAAGAAAAGAGATATCTGGGATTGAGACTTTTGAGATGATGCTATAACAGAAAAAGAATAGGAGATCAATAATTTCATGAAAATGAGGTACAAACAAATCTAATCTTCGAAATGAGCATTTCTTTTTGTCACAAAAAAGGCATCAAGTTAATTATATCTCTCTTTGGATCAGAAAAATTATCATCAGCATTCTGACTAAAAGTGCAAAAACACACTTTCGTATTTATTCAATTCAGTTTTGCTATAGAGTAACGTATTACCACGATAAAGTCACTTATAAGAACATAGTATTAAGATTACGATGATCGAACCAACAAGTGATACTTAAACGGCAATTTTTTTGGTGCTCTTTTTACCGGTTTTGGTCTGATATTTTTGACGTCAAAATCGGTTCATAATCAGCCGACAATTGTGTAAAAAACCTAAAAATATCAAGCCGAAAACAAACTTAATCCGTACATATCGTGGTTATATTTACTTGAATTTATGTTATACGAACATTTTCGGATATTTCCACGTATATTAGAACGTATTATGAATACTCTATATTGATTGATTAATACTCTCTCGCTTTTACATCTATTTACTTAGTAACATCCTCCGGCCCAGAAAAAGATGTAGGGAGAATGGGTACTGATTTAAAAAGCAGGCGCACGAGCGATCCGGAGGACTTGCGCAATACAGCGGAACGTGCGAGGTTGTCCGAACCGTTAGTTCAGTCATCAGAGCAGTGGTGTAGTAGCCCCTTGTTTGATCTCTTCAATTGCTGAAACCCATTCACCAGTCTTTAGGTGTTGCTCAGCAGGTGTTTGCCACTTAGAACGTCAGTGCAGTGTCGGGACGTACTCTTTGATCCAACGAGACCAAATAGCTTTAGGTGTTAATGCGCCTAGATTTGACGGGTCGGCGCTTGCAATCGTTAACGGGCGTGAATTAAGTTTGTTTTCCACGAGACGAAAAGTAGTGTTCAGAACTTCGTCAGTGAGGCAACGGGTACCGAGGAGGGTGTAAAGTATTTGCCAAAAACTACGTAACATCTTCTCCCAGATGCCGCCTTGGTTTGGGCCACTGGGTGGGGGGGGGTTTGAACCTCCACTTAACGCCTTTGTGGGCAATTTACGCTGAAATATTGATGGTATTCCACTTCTCGATATTCTCGCGTAGTTTTTTTCCGCGCCAACGAAGTTGGTACCCTTGTCTGACCAAATTATTGCTGGTGTACCCCGACGGGAGACAAACAGCTCCACTCCCATTACGCACGAACAGGCGTCCATGGAAAGAAGAATTTCAACAAGAACGGCACGAGTAGTTAAGCATGTGAAGAGTAAACCCCACCTCTGCGCGGTAGTCCTACAAATAGCATCGTAAAACGGGCCGAAGTAGTCGACAAGGTTGTTCGTGAAGGGAGAAGACTGGCATGCGAGTCTTTCTACTGGGAGGTCGGCCATGATGGATTGAACAGTGGCAACGAGGAACATTCTGCACGCGACACAGTTAGACTTAATCGTACGCAATGATGATCATATTTTGAGAATGACATAAAAATCCTGTACTTTAGTTCGAAGATAGTCAAGGCCTTGATGATGGTTTTTCAAGTGAGTATGTCGTAAAAACAATTTTACGAGCATATGGAACGATAGGATGTTTTACATGATAGTCAACTTACAACAGCCGCTTGATGCGGCCAGCCGTAGAGACTAGACCGTTTGGTCCAATGAAAGGGGAAAACGGGACAATACGGCTAATCCGTTTAACGGATTTGTTTTCCAGGAGGCCTTTTCTTTCGGAAGGAAAAGATTCTCCTTGAACGAGAAACTGCAAATGACGCTCGGCTTCGTCAAGCTCAGTGGGTGGGGTCTATTATGCTACCATCGAAAATACGGTTGCAGTTATGTGAGGGTAGCAGCCGGAGTACGTATGTTGTTATTCGAAGCAATTTTTGATAAGAACTAAACTTTTCGAAGGGGAATAGTTGCGGTTGTGATTTTTTAGTTAATTTAGTTGCAGATGTAGCCAATGATGTGTTAGTATTGTCAGTTTCTTTGGCTACTATACCAAGTTTGATATTTTTAACTACTTCGGTGCTTGGTTCGAACGGGAATGGATTGGTTCTTGGGATAACTGGGCCCCTCACCCAGCTCTTTGACCGCAAAGCCTCAGCAGACATACCACAAGTTCCGGCGTGTGCCGGTTTATCACTTGTGGCAACGTTGCTGCCTTCGTCAACGCTAGTGTGTTCTGAGATCCCTCAAACAGGGTTTGCAATAAATATTGCGTGCTTGGTTGTAGAGTTAAGCCATTAATGGACAGTAGGACTGTAGATCCACGTAAGAACCCTGTTGACATTCACTATGAGTGCTCGACAGTTGTCCTGTTTTAATCGAACGGCCAGTAGCGCTGCCTGTAATTCCAACTTTGAAACTGTCATCATCTTCATAGGTGCCACACGGTCTTTAACCAGGGCAAACGCAAGCTCCGTTTCTGGCCCACTCGAAGTGGTTACCTGAGCTCTGTGAAATGCAACAGCCTTGAAAATTTCTTGTGAACACTCGCCAAACATGCATAGTTCCTGTTGTTCAAAATTTCCAGAAAAGAAGCTCCTCGATATAGTAATTTCTTAAAACTTGGGTAATTCTTCACTCATTTTGATGAACTTTTCTACTGTGTCTTTCGGTAGCTCTTCAACCCAATTCTGCCAGATGTCCTTTAGTAAAAATCGAGCACCAACGGTAAATGGTGCCACTAGACCAATGGGATCTAAAGGAAATACCTTAGACACTAGGCTCAGTACCAAGCGTTGTGTTAAACACTTAGTTACTTTATTGTTGATCAAAAATTTGTTCAGAGAAATAGCGTGAAATTTTGCTGCACCATAGTTTTTGCGTAATTTTCTTTAATTGTTGTGTCTCTCTCGAGCCACTTTACGTGAGATTTAAATTGCACCAGTGACGAAAAGTAGATATTTGGGATCTGGATGTTGTCATCGGTCCATAACTAACCGAATCGTACCTGTTGTCATTATGAAAACTCGTTGTATCAACTTTTATATGCACGAAAGCATCCGCCGCGGAGCGTGATTCAACTTGCTTGTACGCGCCGTACGATTCTATATTGTATCATGACTCAACTTGACAAGGCAGTTCATAATTTTGTTCAATATTGGCTTTGAAACACCTCGAGACTAGTCAAGAATTTGTCGTGAGTGGGGCATATAGAACCCAACCTATGGGCAGGCGGACAGCAACGGCGAGCACTTTTCCACTGCTGAAATGTACTCTAACGGGGGAATGGTATGGTAACCATCCTGTCCAAGTATCATCTCATTGTTTTTATAGCTATATCTTACTAGATCGAGGACTGCCAGATGTGGGTAAGTTTCTTGCATGGACTTAATGTCAATAATGTCGGAACGTACGTTTAATGTTTCCCTCACATAGGGCCGTACAGTAAATGCTTCGAAGTCTTGATCTTGATTAGGTGTCACGGTCAATTGAACCACCTTTGTGTCGATGAGTTCTTCTGTGCTTATACCCTTGACGGTAAGTTTTAATGCGCCACTTTATTGCAAACCGAGTCTAGCTGCGGGACTATGGGAAACCCAAGATTTACTGCAATTGGAATCGAATAAAACCAACGCCGTAGTACTACTACCAGAAGAATTTGTAACTGTCATTTCCGTCACCGGAAGGAGTTCTTTGTTTTCAGTGACAGAAGACAAAGTGACCGTTTTGCTTGGTTGCTGTTGACCTGTACTTGGCCTACTAGTACCTGTATTTGTCTTCGAATTATCGATATTGTCATTTGAGGGATTTGCTGGAAAAATTTTTTCAGCTCCGCGAAGTAAGGTGTTATGGGAGCTGTTGCAGCCATCTTTCCTACAATTACGGGGACAACAGTTTTGCCTAAACATGTGTTTATCACGCAAACAAGAGAAAAAGAACTTTACTTCAGCCACAGCCTTGGCTCCTATATATTGGTTGGTAACTTCTGTACGGCAGTGTTGAGAGGCGCAGCACTCTTTAAATCCGAATCGTATGAGAACGATTTTTATACCCCGACAATATTTAAAATGCAACCTGAATAGTTAAGGATGTTGTCGCTGTTGTGCATCTTCAATGGTGGAAAGCTGCTGAGTTTGTCCAAATGGGCACTTACGACTCCCTTGGTTGGCGAAGTTCATGTTCTAGGGTCCTCAGTGAGTCCTTGTACATTGCGCCGCAGTAGGCCAATTCAGCTATAGCTGTTTTAGCTTTACCAGTTACGAGGGCCTTCTGGTTTGTCAATTTTTCATCATCAGTTAGAGACTGATAGTCAATTGCTTTTTTGAATTGACCGTACCATTCGTGCCACTTTACAGTATCCCCATTGTTTTGGGACAACTTCCATTTGGTTAGCGGTTATTTACTCATGCTAGTTAAGGCGTCAGTTAAAGCCTTAATCAGGCTTGCTTTTTTGGCAGCTGGCGCAGGAGGCGTGGGAAGCGGTGCCCCCACAATGGCATTGGAGCGGTATATCCTAATTTTGGAGGTATAACGGGCGTGACAAAAGATGGCGCGATGTTAGTAGTTTTACTCTTGGGGTTAACGGGGATGCCACAGGTTGCTACTTGGTTGCTATTAAAATTTTGCGGTGCAACTAATTGCGGAGTTGGATGACTGATGGTGGGGTTAGCAGTGTTCGGGGGTAGGGTCGGACAAAAGTTGTTGAAGACGTTGGCAGTATTTGTCACCTGATTTACGATCGTGGGGTTATTATGTGGAAAACGCCACAATTTTAGATCAAGGTTACAGTTAAGTGGATGTTTCAGTGCGGTAGGACACGATACCAGGCGGGCTTGAGGTGTATTGACAATGTTTTGCTGTGGAATGTTGAGGATGTTTGGGTATGTTGTTGCGCTCACTAAAATAGGTGACGGAATCACGGGAGGTTGAGAAATAAATGATTGTTGAGGCGGTTTTAAGTGTGGCGGTTTCACGAGTGGGTTTAGAGTTTGATGAAGATTATGAGGGAGAAGAGCAATAGGGAGTTGTTTTTCCTGTGGAACGTTAAATTGAGGTGGATTCTGTTTTTGTGCAAAAAGAGAGCTGGGCAGAAGCAACTGACCAGGCATACTAGCCTTTTTTGGTCTCAAGTGTACAGTGGGTTGATCCCTGTTTTTATTTGCCTGTGGGTTTGCTAAGAAATTGGGTACAAAAGTGTTGGAGTTTAAAAGTGGCATAACAGGAGTAGGGGAGCGGGGAGGTTGCATAAGTAGCTGAAGTCGTGGCAGTGTGACATTTTGTACGCTGGTTGATGCTTGGTTCACTAGAATCACCACACCACTGCCTGAGGAACTATGTGTCTGCTCTAACCTTGGATCACTGAGAGCTTGCTTGCGTTGAGTCTGGAGGCACTCCCGGTATAACGCATCTTGTTGAGCAACAGAAATGGTAACTCCTGGCCCTGTGTATAGAGATAGCATTTCAAGCTGATTTAATGTAATGGCAACATTACTTGAGCTTCTGAATGATTACTGATGGTAGTGTCTTGAACGAGATGGTCAACGGATCCTGACTTGGGACGGGAAAAGGTTCCCTCACTTGCAGCATTCAATGAATTGCCGTTTGGAAACAAACTTACCCAATCCTGAACAAGTTTCTGATTTCTATCTTTAAATAAATTTAGTTCACTTGAGTTGTGACTAAACAATGAACGATTATCCATTAATTCGGAACCATCTAATGTAGCTGCGGCAACAAGATTGCGGTGGTCTTTCTCCAATTCTTGAAATGCAATCTGCTCCATTTCTTTTTTTCCCCAGGCAGTTTCGTGTTTTTGCTTAGCGAGGGGCATGACAGCTTGTTCTTGTTTCTCAGCCTCTTCGTTTTTTAGTTTTGCCAAGAGAAAGTCTTTTACGCTGGCTAGACATTGATGCTGTTGTTTGGCGTGAACATCTCTTAGAATGCCCTTGAGGATTAACGCCACCGCATACGCTGTCTCGGTCAATAACTGAGACCATATAGCTTCTTGCAGCAAGCAAGAATTTATCATTTTTCTTAGTTATATCATCTAACTGTTGCTCAATGACAGGACAAATTGAATCTGGGTTCTCAGTTTCACTGGCGAAGTCAAATAATTCTTCATTTATCTACACTAGTTCACTGAAAACATCTATCAACTTAGAAACCAAGCCTTCAACATTAATCCTCATGTCTTGCCAATCTATAGCATCAGCGATATCGTTTTGGCTATTGCTCAACTCAGATTCTAGATTAGATCTTGCGTTTTGGAGTTTTTTCAATTTCTCTTGCTGGTCGGCCATGATCTTGAAATTTCCAATTTCCTAAGTAAAATAACTTCCAAACAAGCACGTGGAATGAGGGTTTAACCTAACCCAAATGACGACGACTTGATAATGAAGACGAAGAAGAGCAGTAAAGAAGTTACCGAGTACGAATTACTCGGCAAACGTGCTAAAAATATAAGAGAGCGTCTATCGTGCTTTTCAGCTACGTGAGACTAAACAGAAAGATGAGCAACCGCGAAATAGGGCAGGGTGGACGATGCACAACAAAACGGGAAACGAAACAGACGGGCGGGGAAGACGGGCGAACGGCGCACAACAAAACAAGGAGCGAAACGGGCAAACACGCGGGTAGCAAACGGGCAACGCAATGGAAGAGTTGGAAAGCTGAACAAGCGACGCACGAAAAAACGGAAACGAAACGAACGGAACGAAAATGTTGGGCGACGGGCTCGCGACGCGGCGGGATAAACGGAAGCGTTGTGCGAGTAGCGCGCAACGAAACGGAAAGACGAGAAAGAGCGGGCAGAAACGAGCGGGGAGGTGGGCAAGTACCATGCTAGCAGATCACAGCAACAAACTCAACCAAACAAGCTAGCCGTAACTCCAGAACAAACATAAGTCCCTCCCTAGGAAGGAAGAGAGGAAGAGAGATGCTACTGCAGGCAAACTAGAAGAAAGTCATTTTGGGCCTTAATATACCAAAACAAACTAATTTACGGCCAAGCAGTGGTATACTAAAACAAGGAAAAGAGCTAGAAATTTGCTAGCCTTCACTCCAGAGTAAAGTTAAGTCACACACTAGTAGTAAACATACCCCAGCAAAACTCAGTATTCTACAACAGGGGAGCTAGTATATAAGTAAGGTTCCAAAAGTCAAGAGACACTCCAGAAGTAACTCGTGTATTAACTAAGTCACACCCTAGAAGGCTACAACACCAAAACAGAAGACGAGCATTATGGCAAAATCAACAAACTGCAACACATACGAAAACATATTTCATCACACATGACAACATACTACATCGAAGGATTGAATAAAGCGGAGAAATGCGACGTTGAACGCAAAATACGGAACGATCGGATAGCAAAATGAAAAAAGAGGTTATTGGAGAGCGACGTTAGAAAAAAATTATCGGAACAGGAGATTTTACGGGTTAAAGGACGAAAGATACGCAGACGGTACGATATTGAATCGATCAACGAGAAAAAATGGCAATGCGAATTTTCTTTTGTAGGCTGGAGGTTGTGATTTTTTCAAAAAATTTGTCAAAAAAATTATAGTTTTGTCATTTTTTTCTGTTTTTGGTCAATTTTTCGCAAATTTTTGAATACGGAACGATAATCCAGCAAACTGGTCGGTTTTATGCTTGAAAGTACGGCTTATGAATTTTCACCACAGATTTTCTTTTATTTAATTGCATCAAAATTTTCCAAAAATTTTCAAAATGGAACAATTGAGTATAATGTTCTCTCAGTTGTTTCTATATAAGAGCGTGATTTTTGGTATAAGAAATAACTTGATCAATTTTTTCATTTTTGTTGCCAATTCAAACCAAAATTTTTCAAAATCATTGTTTTTTCGTTCGAGAAATTATGTTTATGTGGGTTAATGGTGACCTTGTACGGATAATTTTGAAGATATTGCTTATTTTTGCTACCCCTTAAAAACTTATTAAAAAATTAGGGGTTGGGTTTCTTGCCGTCTTACTTAATCTACATTGCAAAGTAAAAGTATTAAAGTTTTCGTTCTGTTGGCGTGATTCCAGAGACAGGCGAAAAAGCGTTCAAGATCTTTCACTCTCCAAAGCAGCTGCACTTGGGTCTTTTCACAGTCAAACCGAACGCGTGATTGAGACTACTCAAAACCCTGACGAGGAAACAGTCGTTGGGTCTGCACTTCAAAGGAGCTACAGGATCCCGTCTCTTTGGAAGAGTCCAGTACCACGGTACGTTCTTTTGAACCAATTCGGACATACTGGCAAAGAGGTTGGAGCTTCGAACGTGAAAACGTTGGCCTGTAGTATGAACTCATTATGTGCCTTTTTGTTTTGTCGTTTGCATCTCCATGAACTCCGAGCACTCTATACACATGTGTTGTCTTCCCAACACTCGTCATATATATCGTCTTTATAAGATTACTGGAGATGAAAAGGTGGCTCGGTAGGAGCGGTAGAATTTGCTATAGAGTAACGTGTTACAACAATAAGGCCACGTATAAGAACAACGGATTAAGGTTACGACGATCGAACCAACAATTGGAACTTAGACGTCAATGTTTTATGATGCTTTTTTATTTAGTTTTTGTCTAATGTTTTCGACGTCAAAATCGGTTCGTAATCAGCCGACAGTGGTGTAGAAAACCTAAAAATATAAAGCCGAAAATCATCTAATCCGCACATATAGTGGTTATATTTACTTAACATTAGGTTATACGAACTTTTTCAGAACTTTCCACGTATATTAGAACGTATTTTAAATACTCTATTCTGATCTCTCACATCTATTTACTTAGTAACAACTTTTTACAAGAAGAATTCGTTATTGAGCAAAATACAGTGTTGAATTGAACACCCCTAAATATTTCTAGAACACTAGAATTTTTTCAAGAAGAACGAGGTGCATTAGATTTTAATCATAGCGTCGTAGAAATTCATAAAATCATTTTTTTGATATGAAAACTTTTACCACAAACGGCTGTTCTTTGAAAATCCTAATTTCATTTCTGGTTTTTGGATAGAAAAGTCTCTATAAAAGTAAAAGGATCTAACGAAACCCTTTTTCTCAGTTAAGCTGGACACCATCTGAAGTTGAATTTTTTTGGAAGTTTAATGTATAATTTTGTCGAGCAGAAGCTCGGAAAAATTGCGAAGCTGCTATTATGACCGAGAAAAAACTAAAAAGATTTTCCATCGTTTGATTGAAAAAATTGAGTATCTATTGATCTTGTCTTTTAATGAATTTTTGCCGTTTAACCAAGAACGAGCCTCAGCAAAATTATATGCAAATTTTTAGCAATGTGGAGAAAACTAGCCGGAATACCCTCTTAATTCCATAAACTGAAAAAGTGAGTACCAATGTCTGATGCCCATATAGAAATGATCCGATTAATTTTGTCTCGATTTAAAAGAAGCGGTAAATTATCATTTATTGCCGTTATATTAATAATAGGTCAATTTGAGGTCCGAACCTAATTGTTCAGTTGAGTTCATTAATAATGCTCTTCCTACACACTATTCTTTCTTTGAATTATTTTTGCGCCTGGCTGAATACTTTGCTGTTCTAACTCTGATAACAGAAGTACAATTCATCCACTTTCTTTTTCTCATCGCAATGCATGGTTGTGAAATCAGTCTGTTAATCCTGGTCCTTGTCTTCATCTTAATTAAATTAATTCAGCAGTGATTTTGTTTGACGCGGTTCGCTTGCAAATTTAGCGAAGTGAATTTTAATAGCAAAAATTAGTGCTTAAGAATATGGAACGACATGGTTGCAGCTAGCTTTTAAGCGCACGCCACTAGGAATCGAAACCTTCCAAGATAAAGACTCTCCTGGACCTTTGTTAGTTTGGGAAAATTGGCGTGTTCAATTTATGCTGGCTCTTCTTAGACTGAAATTTTTGCTCTTGAGACACTTCTTGGAACCCAGACAGATCAGGCGCAATTGGCTATCGATCCTTTTCACCAAAAATCTATCAAAAATTTTCTGCTTAATCAGACTGCCCGGGTTGCTCATCATACACAGCAGTGATTTACAGTCCAACGATGCCCAGTGAACAGAAAATTAGCTTCCAAGGAATCGCTCATATTTTTTTGGCTTCGACTTTGAGTTTTCGTGATTTTTCATGAAATTTTCATTTTCTTTTTGAGATTCTACTGAATTTGGGAAGTCATATGGCAAAGTCACATTAGCTAAAAGTGCTATAGTCACCTAATGAGCATTAATTGAACCTATCTAGTTTTTTGAGTTTATGATCAACTAATGAATGTTAAGACTTTGAACTTAATGAATGTTAAGACTTTGAACACTTTCTGTTCTTTAGGATGCCCAATACTCTGTTCATGTCTCAATTTACACTGGCCAGCCTGATTTTTGAGCAAAAGTTACTTCATGAAAAACAATATGTTCAGTTTAACTCCCGCGAACAAGGTTTGCTTTATATGGGGTTGCAACTTCCGCGTGGGTACTTGTAACATTTAATTTAAGTAGCAAGTCGTAACCACTAAGATAAATGGGTTTTGTGGTAATTGCCTATAAACTAGCTTAAATATAAATAGTTTGTATACTACTATAATTACCAGTTATAAGCAAAAAAAGTATGACATTATTCTGCTCAGACTTCATTTTGGTGTATAGGTAACCTCCAGACTATACAGGATAAACTTAGCCTGGACGAACTCTATGAAATCAATATAATCACAATGACAAAAAACAGCACATAAAGAAACTTAAAATACTCTGGAGATACAATGTTTCAGAACTCAATTAAGTTTTTACTCTTGAAATGTGCTGGTTCAGCGCTGAAAAGCTCTGAGACTCAACTCTGGATAATCAATTGACTAATTCATTAACGCCAGTGAACTCAATTATTTCGACAATAACTTCACAATCTAAATAGCTCAGTACACTTTTATACTATCTAAGCAAAGACAAATTTATCTATGAAACTTAAGCAACAAAGCGTGCACCTAAATCAGTACCCAAGTTTGTCCTGTAATCAACATTCTTTAATTACCTCTACAGAATCCCCCACTACAAATAAATATATGTTTCTTTGCCAAATTTTGTCATAGAAATCAGCAGAGTTTTTGCTTAAAGTCTTGTCTTACAGTAATTCACATAGAAATGTCACATGAAACGGCTTCGTCAAATAATAGAAAACGGCTCGTTAAGCAACATGAACCATTCAAATTATTTCTAATTTGCAGATCGATATATCGGTGGAAATTTCCTCATCCAACGAATCGAATACGTCTAAGCAACTTGTTCCTTCTCGCCCGACGAATAGTTAGACGCACCGGAGATATAGCATGTTCTGTACCTCCAAAATTGGCAGTAAAAGACTACACTAACACAAAATTGACAAAAAAAGACCACAATAACACATCTTGTTGTTCTAGTGCCTATTTGAAACCGGCTATTTGTTCTGCAATTTGCGCTGAACAAAAAACTAAAAGAAATAACGTCAAAAGATTCTCATAAGCTCAAGAAAAGAAAAAAGACATCACACCTCATCAATTATACATTATTGTAAGTCTGCCTGATACTTGAAAATTCATTAGTCTCTTCGAATTATGTACGCGGTCTCAACGATTGCGAAAGGAAGTTTCCATTTTCATTTTTGGTCTGAATACTTATCAATTGATGAGAAAGAATTTAGTCGCCTACAGTGATCGTTTGAGTCAATAATAAACCGAAACACATAGTGACTCCACGATCAAAAGGAACTCTACTCGAGTCGCAGAGATCAACGACTGTCTCCAAAAAAATTTAATTAGAATCAAACGGAGTTAAAATTTTTTCATATATGTTCTTCATCTAGTGCTTCCTTGAAGTAAAACCGTCGTTTATCCTGACAAAAACCCCGGGTTGACCTTTCTTGGCATCCATATTCAAGAACCATTTATGGTCCCATACAGGCCATACAAAATTTCATTATATGATCTTGCTATGGTTGCCAAGATCTCCATATATGATTCTTATATGGCATCCAAGAATCCAATATGATGATTTATGCGTTCTTTCAACGCCCATACAAAGCTTATGCAGCAGTTCCAGCTTTAAACGCTTTACTCGACTTATGGCATATTGGTACCATATATGGTTCTTACATGGTCCATATATGGTTCTTATATGGTCCATATATGGTTCTTATATGATCCATATATGGTTCTTATATGGTCCATGTATGGTTCTTAAATGTTTCTTACATGGTTCCGGCATGTTTCTTACATGGTTATTACATTGTCCACTCAAGGTCATTACAACAAAACCTTTGTGATTAGTTACATGGTGGTTACATGATCCATATATGGTTCTTACACGTTTCTTTGATGGCTCATATATGGTTCCGACATGTTTTTTACATGATCCAAACATGGTCCATAACAGGTTATTACAACAAAACCTTTGTTTTTCTCCACTCAGAGTGCAATGTATGGGTGTTTTAAGAGCTTTTTGAGCAATGTTGATTTTTTTGCATGGTCATCTATATGGTTGCCGAGTTACCATAAGCTCCATATATGGCTTGGATATGGTTGCCAAGAAAGGTTTATGGTGGTCAACCCGGGACAAAAGCAAAGTAAAAATCATCTCCCCCCAACATTATCTGAGCAAACATCATTTTGTAAGGCCGTAAAACAGAAAATTTCGGAGTCAGCAATAATTTTGATTAAAAATGTATTGACGGTCGTTTAGCCCATTTCAGCGTCACCTAAATTAATAAGAACAAACACTCGAGACAGATTCTTTTGAGAAATCTTCTATCCCCAGACAAAAATGTAGCTACCACAGGATCAGAGAACACCGTTCAAGGCCTTAACCCTCAATTGGGTTGAAAAGATCTACAGTCAATTTTTCTGTTGAAGCCAACTATAGTCTTATTTCCCGTTCAATCCACCGACAAGCAACGGGAAGCAAATACCGCATCAAACGAAATCAATCAACTTTTATAAAGAAACGAACTCAATCAAATCTGTCTTTGAAATGACCAACAAGTGCTCCAGTTAGATGAAAGAAGAAAACTTTTTTGTTCTGCTCAATAAGGAAACTTCCCCTCAATCGAAACAAGCAAGGTTTTACAATTGATTTATACAACGGACAAAAGTGCTGTATAATTACTTAAAGCAACGTTTTAATGTCTATTAAAATCTGCATAGTTAAGAACGACTAAAATTGAAAGTTTCCCAAACTAAGTCAATCATATTATTTCCACACTTTTGCTAGTAGGTAACGAAAACCAGGTATTTTTGCAAAGAAAAACAGCAACTTTCATACATCAATTTTTTAGTTCTTTGTTTTGTTTTTTTGTCCTATTTATTTTTCCACTTTCCGGATTTAGAGCTTGAGTGATAATAAAATTAATAAAACGAATACTTTTGAGTGTTAGAACCGGATAGAATATGAATAACCTTTTTTGATGCCTACTAACCTTCAATGGTAAATTTATTTTATAGTGGCTAAACCTACATGTTTTTTTTGGTCATACAAACGGTTAACAGTGGGAAAAAACAAATGAAACAAAGTTTTTGAAAAAGTTTTTTCAATGCTGGGGGCATGAGGACTAGATTATTCATAACCCGATTTTGCAAAAACTTTTTATTGTTATATCTCTTTTCCTTGATGCATGCATACCCTTGTTCGGTTCGGGAAAGCGCTTAATTTTTTGGGAAGTAATTTTCACAAAATTAGTTACTCCCTAAAATTGACTCCGAAAAAATTGCTATATTTCCATGTAGTGCATGAGTTTTGTCCAAACGGGCTGTAAGTGGGAGTCAGTTTTGAAATGTCTGAACAATGAAAAAGTGGAAAGTAGCAATTGTTGCTGTCATTTAACCAAACGCAGCTGTCATATAATCCCTAAATGTGTCTTTATACCTACTGGTTTTCAAGACTCTAATGTTTCCACTCTGTTGATTTTACGCCTGAGCAAAACACTGGGTTATATTATTTGAGGAAATTATCCATATATAAATCAATTGGAACACAATTAATGTAATTTATCTCAAATGAAAGGATATTTATAGCGCGTGTCATCTTCAATAATGATACCAAATGGTAGAGCTCTGTCTCATAATTGGCAACAATCAGATGTAATATAGCGTAGCACTTCAAAGCCATGTTTGAAGGCTGTCCCGTGAATCATTTTATATTGGGAGTTATATACTTTTCGTAAAACGTCTGCCATTTTCCAGGACTTATTCCAGTGATTCCCAACAATAATCTGCCTAAAACCTTCATGTGGAGCTTCAGAAAGTATAATTGCTCGTTCGAGGCATCCAAATCAACAAAAAGCGTAACATTGTGAAATATCCTCAGTATTTTAAAGCATCCGTGATTCCCCTACGTTGATTCCGAACTCAAACCAGCCATTCAAAGTTTTTGACTTCGATTGAAATTTCAAATTCAAATGTCAGCCGTTACTGAAATTAATTTCATAACCCTTCTTTTTTTGCACCAATTCTTGTGTGAATATCTTCAATTCACACTTATCCAGATTATATTCTTTTGAAACATCTGTATTCAATCATATCGTGTAATGTTTTTTTGGTTATTGCTTTTATTGCCACAATACAAGCAGAAATGTTATCTGGTAACAACTTACATCCTAAGAACATATGTAAGAAGATATGATATGTAGGTCAGAATTTCACCTTGTAGGAACCCTGTGAATGGAATGCTTAACATTCAAGAGTCTTGTAATTCGAAGGGTTAACTTGTAAGAACTTGTAGGTCGAATGATTAACCTGAAAGAATTTGTAAGTCGAATGGTTAGCTTGCAGGAACTTGGTCTTTCCCAGGTCCTGAGTGTTTTCGGTATGGCCCAGGGTTGGTCTTGGGTTGGTTTTGTCTGGCCAAGTGTTGGCCTTGGGTCTGTTCGGTCTGACCCAGGGCGACCAAGGTCTGTTTTGTCTGGCCCATACATGAATTCATGTCTGTTCTGTCTGAACCCCCATGTCCGCGACCCAAGTCCGTCCGGCTTATACCTGTCTCGGGTCGCGGACTTCATCCTGGGGTTACACCCGGATAGAATATGACTATCCTTATTTGATGCCTACATGCCTCTGCAATGATAAATTTATACTATAGTGGCTAAACCTACATGTTATTTGGCTATACAAACTGTTAGCGGTGGTAAAACGAAAACAACACAGTTTCGAGTTTTCCAGGGTTGCACGGCTTGGGGAGGAGAGCACTCATAACCTGTTTATTTCGATGATTTGTCGTTATACCTGTAATCATTTGATGGCATGCACACCCTATTTCGAGTTCAAGCAGGTGTTTATTTTTTTGGAAAGAAGTTTTCACAAAATTAGTTATTCCCTAAATCGAAAAAAATACAAGATTTTCTATGTAGAGCACGAGTGTTGTCCATACGGACTAAAAGTGGGAGTTGGTTTTGAAATGTCTTAACAGTAGAAAAGTGAAAAGTAGCTATAAAACTGAGTAAATTCAATCAATATTTGGGAACCGATAGACGCTTGTATTATAATTAGAGGAGCTTTCATTTCATCCCGAATTGTGTCTTCACCAGCCCTACTGATTTCCAAGACTCCAACTTTTCTCCTCCGTTAATTTTGCGCCTGGTTTTCTGGGAAAACACTAGGTAGCAAAATTTGTTGAAATTATCCTTATATAAATCTCTAGGAACACAGTTAATGTAGTTTATCGCAAATGAAAGCATAAACATAGCGCGTGTCATCTTCAATAATATCTGCTACCCAATGGTAGAGCTCTGTCTCATGAATTGCAACATTCAGATCTATTATTGCGTAGTGCTCCAAAACCATGTTTGAAGGCTGTCCCGTGAACCATTTTATATTGGGAGTTATATCCTTTCCGTAAAATGTCTCCCATTTTCCAGGACTTATTCGAGTGATTCCCAACCATATTCTGCCCAATCCCTTCATGTGGAGCTTCAGAAAGTCTAATTGCTCGTTCGAGCCATCCAAATCACCGAAAAGCGTACCATTGTGAACTGTCCGGCAGTAGTCTAAAGCACCCGTGATTCCCCTACGTTGATTCCGAACCCACACTAGCCATTCGAAGTTATGGATTCCTGTATACCCGTAAAGACACGTTACGTTGAACCCACCGTGCGCGCTGTACTCGTAAGATACGTTCTGATATACCCTCCATTCGTTCGTTTCATTAACTGTAGCTTTCTCTTCAGCGACAAGTTCACACGTGAAATCGGTTCTTTTGAGATTGATTTCACATTTTCCGGGCGTCGCATCATTTTGGATATTTATTTCTACGCCCTTTTCTTTGCACTTGGGTTGTGAACGTCTTTTCATGCCTCCATAAGTACACTGAATATTGGGAATAAGTTGGGTATCTTGTGAAAAAAAATCATATTGGTTAAGGTTGCATCTTTGTGCGCAAAAGTTGAACGATTTGCATTGAGGGTTACGTAAACAACTTTTCGCACATCGAAGTTCAGTTTTTGACGGGAAATTTGCTAGGCTGTTGGAGTTCTCTTGCAGCATCATAGAATGACGTATATCGTCGAAGGGAATGATTCTGAAATAAAATTTGGTCGACTCGTTGAATTATTTATCACATGATATCATTGATCCGAACTCATAGGGATCAACAGCTATTAAGATCCCGATCAAAACAATACAAGAGTTTATTGGAGTAACTGCAACTGGTTTGACCGCAATACAGACATTAATATAGCAAATTTAGATTTAGAAGAAGAATAAAAGAAGTACATGCCCGGAGGTTGGCGGTAGGGCAAATCAGCGCTAATTCCCTATAAACTAGTTTAAGTATAAAGAGTGTGTATACTACTTTGGTAATTACAAGTTATAAGCTACAAAAGTATGACATTATTGTGCTCAGTGTTAATTTTGTGGTATGGGTAGTTTTCAGATTATTCAGGATTAGTTCAGCTTGGGCGAACTCTATGACCTCGAAATAATCATAATGAAGAAAAACTGAACATAGAAAACTTAAAAAATTCTGGAGATGCGATATTACATGACTCAATTATGTTTTTACTCTTGAAATGATCTGGTTCAGCGCTGAAATGCTCTGAAACTAAAGTTCGGATGTCCATAGGATAATTTTGAAAAAGTGACAAAAATTTTAAAAAGTATCTGAAAAAATGTTAAATTGTGGACCCTGACAGGAAAGCTGTATGACATTTGACTAGTCGGATTTCCGTAACAGACATCTTTTGTAAAGAACAATAAAAAATTTCATCTTTTTTCCAGAATATTGATTGTCTCGAACTATTTATAGAAAATCGGAAAAAGTTTTGCAGTTAGTCCACCTAAATTGGACTGCCTGTTTGCACAAACTCAAGTCATTGTTTATGCAGGAAAATATCAGGCTTTTCAAATCACAAAAAATAAAAAAAAACAAATAATAACTTTTTTCAGGCAATAAAAATAATATAAGTGTATTCAATTGTTTGAGAGAACCACAAATCTACCATTTTTAGATGCCAAAAAACCTAAACTTGCAGTAAAAATTTAACCTCCTTGCATCAAATCAGTCTTTCTTTTTTTCCTTTAACGCAAACACTCGTTTTGAACATTAAAAGTCTAACACTCGTTTTGAACCTTAAATTTTTTAAAACTATTAAAAAATTGGCTGTTTCTTGGAAACGTTGAATGCATCCAATCATTTAATAGGCTACGAGTATGAACAAACAAAACTTAGATAACTACTAATCTCAATATTCACTGTTGTAATATGATTTTAAAATGTTTTGTTTCTGAAATTGAGGATTATCATTCGCCATAATATTCACGTTGCTTTTCTCACTGTAAGCCACTCAACAACAACATCCCCTGTCAAATTGTTTTTCAAAAACTTTAGAGGTAATAAGAGAGCTTTTCAAACAACTCTCTTCAAAACTCTTACAATTTTTTTACCACTTAATAAAAAAATATGCGCTTGGTTGCATTGCAGAAAGTGGGTGTTATAATGGAGTGTGATTAATGTAGGTGCTCAGGTAATCGAATAAAGCACATTTGAAATTTTCGTTAGATTAGTTTGAATAAAAAAGTCTTGATAGTTCTTACAAGTTCTCACAAGTTTCCTACAATACTTGGAGAAGATTCGTGCAAGATCCTTCCAGTAAGGTTGACTCTTATTGGTTAATTCAAATTAACACTCAGTCAATTACCGTAGAAAGCGCGTGGGAGTTAGTTGCTCAGTTTGGATAACATAATACGATGCAACATAAGTTGACAAAATCTCCAACTCAAGAGCTCCTTCTGCAATCCAATGAATAAAAAAACAGAAGATCTGGCTTCTTCACAGTTGCTTTTATAGAAATGGCCCTGAATTTTCAAAACCGTTTTTGACTTCGATTGAAGTTTCGAATTCATATGTCAGCCTTTACTAAAATATTTTCGAAACACTTCATTTTTTGTAACAATTTTTCCGTGAATAAATTCAATTCACATTTTTCCAGATTTTATTCTTTTGAAACATCTGTAATCAATCATATCTTGTAACTTTTTATTGTTTATTGCCTTTATTGCGACAAGACAGGCAGAAATGTTGTCTGGTAACAACTTATATTCTAAGAACACATGTAAGAAGATATGATATGCAGGTCAGAATTTCAACTTGTAGGAACGCTGTGAATCGAATGCTTATTTTTCAAGAGTCTTGTTATTCTTAGGGTTAACTTGTAAGAACTTGTAAGTCGAATGGTTAACGTGAAAGAATTTGTAAGTCAAATGGTTAGTTTGCAGGAACTTGCAAGATTTTTTGAGGAAAAACTTGCAAGGCGATGCATCACATTGTAAAAACTTGCAAGATACTTGCACGTTCTTACAAGTTAACCATTCGAAGTCGACCCGGGATGTCTCAAGCTTTTTAAATAAGGCAGGTAAGGCTTGAAAATGATCCAAATCTATTAAAAATTCAAAGTTATAAAACGAAAAATAAATCAGGTGTAGACTATTCAGCTTAGAGGATCCGGTTTCAACAGTCAAGGGTCAAAAACCTCGATTTGCAGCACAGAACGAACCGGCATATCACAAAAGTTTTAATTTCGATAAGTCACTAAGGTGCAACGCTAAATTTAAAGTATCATTTGTAAACTAGTCGAGAATATATTCTTGCACAGATTTTAGCCGTCAAAGTCAAAGGTCTTGCAAGAGCCCTGATGATAAAGTTTATCTTCCCAGGTTTTGCAAAACTCTTGCAAATGGCAGCTGCAAGATCCAGTCTAATATTTGATGTCATGCAATTCTTAATATATTTCCATAAGTTTTTCTTCGTTTTTTTTTGCACGAAAATTACAACATCTTGAGAGATGATGTGTAGTCTTGTGAGATTTTTGTTTGATTCCTGCAGGATCTTAAAGGATTAATGTCAATAATGGTCTGAGAAAATTATCATTACCTTTTCACCAACTCCTTGCTTTCCGTTGACTGTATGATTGTTGTGTAAGCCACACCCACAATAATTACGAAGACATCAAACATGACTTAGAAGCGTGATTTAAGACTTAAAATGCCGTATCCTTGACTGTGACACTGAAATTTAACGAAAGTGTAAATTAAGAAAAGAAATGAAAGACAAGTAAGGAGCATTCAATTTAAAAAATCTTTCTACAATTGTCGGTGTTTGCGCGCACAGATAACAGAGTAAAAATAATTCTTCAGTTAAAGCACTGAATATCCAAATCTTGTTTGTTTACGTTTAATCAAAAACTATAAATTTAACTAGGAGCAATTTCACCAAGAACAAAACCTGACATAATTTTTTTTAAATATTTAAAAGAAAATTTTAAAATGTCTGAGCAATTTTATATGTTTTTTCTCGCATCAATTTACAAAAAGTATATTCAAGGTTCTTTATGACATCGAAACTTGCAGTAGACAAATACTATCCGTTGGCTATGATAGATTTTGACCGTTTTAGGAAAAGACAACTTTACTTGAAAAACGCTCATGTAATTATGTAATTAAAAAATGTGTAATTAAAAAAAGATAAATTTTTCTTAATTTTAAATTTGACTGTAATTTGTTTTATATATATATATATATATATATATATATATATATATATATAACTATATATATATATATATATATATATATATATATATATATATAAAGATGCATATATACATACACACACACACACACACACACACACACACACACACACACACACACACACACACACACACACACACACACACACACACATATATATATATATATATATATATATATAAGATGTAACCTTCAACAAGATCTTTAGGAAAACATTGCAAAACATTTAAAAAATTTTTATTTTAGGGCCACTTTTGGCGATAGGAAAGAATGGTTGATGTTTTACTTTTATGATGATTACTTATTCAAAACACAGCTTTTGTTTGGATACCAAATCAAGGACAATGAAAAGAGACAACAGCTAGATCAAGATTCGAATGGTGTGGCTATACTAAAACACAGTTAAATTACGGAAGTAATAAACTGTAAAAAAAATTTATTAGAACTGTCAAGTAATTTAGCGAAACTTTTTTGCATACTTGCTCATGTATATCTACAGCGTTCATAGATACCTTGGATGAAGCCGGCGAGAAACGTTGATTACACTAATATAAAAGAAAGAAAGAGAGAAAGAGAGAATTTATTTCATTATTGTGATTCAAATCAACAATAAGCGAAGACAAAAAACAAGATCATGCGGATCGGCTATTTCAACCTGCCACTAACTACAAATTAACATAATCATTCAACAAAAATAATGTGCTAAATACCTAGTAGCATCATTTAAAATCAGTGCATCTCGAACTAAAAAACAATTAGAGTGGTAATGGTGATGGTTATATCTAAAGAATTTAATGCAAAGGCCATCGAGGAATGAAATTTGTTACTATAAAAGATGATCCAGAGGTTGACTAGTCATCATATGGCAGTCGAGTTAAATTTTTGATTTTCAAATAGCTAAGATGGTTGATTTTTATTCGAATATGAATCTTGATAGTTCATAATTATTAACTAAATAGGAGTTTTTTACTTGGTGGAAAAAACTGGATAATTTCCTTCCAGAAGACAAATCCAGGTCTGATGAAGTAAGTCGAATTTTAATCAGTCTGCTATATCGTTTAGCTCCTCGAAAACGAATGAAATTCTTATCGATCTTTGGCGTACAAAAACGCTCCTCTAACAATTTTAGATCGGAACTTCTGGCTACCCTTGCGCAGGATTGTTTTAATATTATAAAACTATTGCAGGAATCTTGTGTGTGTTGACTGTCTATTGCTTTCAGAACAAATTTGAGAATTTTGTAAAAGTGTTGTTCATAAATTGTTAAGATTTAATTCTTCGCAAGTAAGTCGTCACTGTGAATGCTTTTTTTTGAAGCGAATAATTTAATTATCTTCTTTTGTAACAGTGAGATGGGTTTTAGAGACGATTAGCTGCAGCAATAAAGTAAAGCACCGTACAGCAAAATATTAGCAACATTAGAAATATAATATTCTCACAGCTCTCTTTGCCGTATATAGTGTCTCAGCTTAGAAATGATTCCACATTGCTTATTGAGTCTTTCTTTCACATAGTTAATATGGGAATGAAATGAGAATATTTAATCTAAATTTGTTCCGAAATTTTTGCACACTGGTTTAACGGGTATACTATCGGAGTTCAGGTAAAATGTCGTGTCTGCGTATAATGATTTCAGATTCATCTGAAAGGTTTTTTTCTAATATTAGTACTTAATCATTCTTTTCAAGCCAATTTTTGATTGCTTCAAGATCCGATTCAATTTCTCTGTTAGTACATCCTATGGTTTCATTATTTGTATCATCGGCAAAAGAATACTGTTAACACCTTTACAGACGTTTATCATATCATTGATAAATGAGAAATAATAACGCTCCTAAATTTGATCCTTGAGAGACTCTTTGGTTAATATATTTCCATTTTGATGATACTCCATTTACTTCAACTCTTTGAGATCTATTTTCCAAATTTCATGTTAACCAACTTTCAAGTTTATAAAAAAAGATATCGCGGATAAATGTGTCAAAAGCTTTCTTTTTGTCTAGAAAAAAACAAAAGCTTGTTGAGGAGCTGTGTCCCACTCTCACTTTCTCAGTAAGTTAACAAACGCATCAATTATACAATGTTTAGAAAACAAGCCAAACTGTTTACCGTAAAAGAGTTGTCGTGGTTCGAAGTAATAGTAGATTCCATTAAAAACAACACTCTCATAAGTATTACACCAGGCATTTAGAAGTGGAATTGACCGATAGTTGTTTTCACTCAGTTTGCAATCTCCTTTATGTAGGGGGAAAACTTTTGCTTTTGTCAATTCTTTTGGGAGAATTCCCCTCTGAATAGAAAAATTAATCAAGAATATAAAGTATTGTATTATCAAATCCAGCAAAGATTTGATTGGAATTTTATCATTAGAACGTCGCCTGACAAAAAATTTTTGTCCAGCTGCGCCACAATTTCTTTTACTTAGATTCAAGTTGTCTGGTAAAAAAATAGAGGTTTCTTCAGATGGAAAATTCGCAGTAAAAGGCTTTTTTATGTGTTTACTTATATTATATCCAATAGTAGCGAGTATTTTTTTGAAGCTCAGAAGCGGTATAATAGTTAAATTTGAAGTTTTGTCTTATTAAGAAGTTCTGTCGAGACTTTCCTAAACAAGAATTAAATTTTATTCTGATAGAATGACTTTTTTTTACCATTTTTGTTTCCTGCTCCAGCAAATGTGTTCGACTTCTAAACTGCTCAAGCAGTTTCGTGTTTTCGTTTTCTCTTTTCCATTTGGAGAGTGCCTCGTTTCGCTTGCTTCAAAAATTTTTTAAACGTTTATTATATAGGGCATTTGAAATTTTTACCCATATAGGGCATTTTGAAATTCTTCTTTGCATTTCTTATTGGAGCAAAAAAATCAGTTACCTCACTGAATGGCGCAGTTTATAGTCAAATGAAAGAAATAACTACGCACAATCTGGTTTATTACTTGGAAAAACACTTACTGCGGAATTTGGTCATTTTGATATTCTTGAATTTTGCCAATTTGTAAGCAGGTGTTTTGGGCGGATTATTAAATCTGACTTTTTCTGCAAAAAACGTCTGAAATTTTTTTGCACTTCTCATTGGCAAATTCATATATGTGATCGTTTGTAACTATGATTAGCAATTTCGATTCGCAAGTTTTGTGAAGAATACTACAAAAAGATTGAATTTCTTGTTCAAAGATTTCTAACTTAGGTCAGTGAGATTCGCAAACCTCCAAATAACTAATTTTCCAATGTGATAACGGCTCTCTATGGATATGATCTATTATCAAAGAACAAATAACCCTACTGATTTGAGGTATTTGTGAGAAAAATAAACCTGTAAACTAAACAACAGTTTGGATAACTCTTAGAGGGAAAAACCACAGGACAAGTACCATCAAACTTAACGGATTTGATCAGCGTGGATCAATGGAATTAGAATGGGCAAGATATAAAGAAACGCAAGGAACAAGGACCGTCTGTAACACTGAAAGCAAACAAAAGAAAGCGAAAGAAAAAAGACTTCATTACTGAAACACAAGTGTTATTTCTAGCATTGAATTATCTATTATCTAGTACTCTTCAGTTTCTACAACGATTTCAACACAAGGTTTTTGTTCTGCTGATAATTTTTTAGCTTGAACATATATCTGGCTCTAGTATTAACTCAATTTATGCACTGATAAAATCCCTGGTTGTCGTTCTTTCTTCTACGGATGGAGCAAAGTGACTTTCAAAAATATCCCTTAAGTAGATAAAAATCAAACCAAATTGAGAAATGGAGAAGTTAAAATTTAACAATTTCTCTACACACATACCCCGACTCTATTTGTAACAGAAAAAGAAACAAAGATAATCAAAATAAGAAAATGGAGGTAAAACTGCCACAGTAAATATATACATATTCTACAAAACTGTCAAAGTTTTTTTAACAGAGAACTAAGCCCATAAAGCAAAGGTGAAAAAGAAGAGTGAAGAAAATATAAGGGGAATTAAGAAAACATTGCATTTTTAACAATGAATTACAATTAAAACTAATTTTTCTTAATTATTACTGATTATAGGACAAGACCTAAGAAAATGATTCTGGCGAAATTGCTTCATAAGGAAACGCCTAATGCTGTAAAAATCACATTAAAGCAGAGAAACCCGCAACTTTAAAACTGTCTTGCAACCGCTCCGGAACATGTTTGGTCCAGCTCTCATGGCTTGAAATTTAATCAAATGATAACTACGACCCAAAGAATTTTTATATATGCATTTGAAGTAAACCATCTTGATAATTCTTTGATGATTCAGGATAACCACAAAGTTAGGGTTCAACTATAATAGATGATTAGTTAACCCGGGCCGAGGTGTCAACGCATAAAAAACGCAAAATTTTCTAAGATTGACGTTGAATGTGTTGAGTTTATGTAAGATCAACGCTTGAGCGTAGATTTTACATAAATTCAACGCATTTAACTCCAATCTTAAATATTTTGCGTTGAATTTAGCGTAGATCTTACATACGTTGCGTTGAATTTAGCGTTGATCTTACATATTTTGCGTTGAATTTAGCGTAGATCTTACATAATTTGCGATGAATTTGGCGTTGATCTTATATATCTTGCGCTGGATTTAGCGTAGATCTTTCATAAATTCAACGAATTCAACGCCAATCTTAGATATTTTGCCTTGAATTTAGCGTAGAACTTACATATTTTGCGTTCAATTTAGCGTAAATCTTACATATTTTGCGCTGAATTTAGCGTAGATCTTTCATAAATTCAACGCATTCAACGCCAATCTTAGGTATTTTGCCTTGAATTTAGCATAAATCTTTCATATTTTACGTTGAATTTAGCGTAGATCTTAAGGTTTTGCGTTGAATTTAGCGTAGATCTTACGTATTTTGCGTCGAATTTAGCGTAGATCTTGCATATGTTGCGTTGATTTTAGCGTAGATCTTACATATTTTTCGTTGAATTTAGCGTTGACACCACACAATTTTGCTTTTTGATTTTTTTTGTGTAGGGGGGGGGGGGGGGGGGGGGTTGTACGTGGGGGCAGGGGGGGGGGGAAGGGAGGGGGGGGGGGTACGTCTGGAAGAGGGCGCAGTCTAGGAGAGTACGTGTAGGAGGGGGGTACGTGTGCTGAGGGGGGATGGCGTACGTGGGGGGTACGTGTGGGAGGATACGAGGGGGGTTGGTGGTGGTGGGAGGGAGGGTTCAATAGGGGGGGTGGGCTGGGGTACGTCTCGGGGGGGATGTGAGTTGGGTGGGGTATATGGGGGGTAGGTTGGGGTACGTGTGGGGGGTAATGGTTTGCGTCCCATACCAAGAGTTTTCCGGTTGAAATTTTTTGTAAAAGCAACGCTAAACTCAGCGCAATATTTATAAGATCAACGCTAAATTCAACGCAAAATATGTAAGATATACGCTAAATTCAACGCAAAATTTGTAAGATCCACGCTTAATTCAACTCAAAATATGTATGATCTACGCAAAATTCAACGCTTTCAACGCAGATTAAGTAAGAAAATTGCGGTGAATTTTCCGACTTGTTAACGCTAGTTACCGCTGAAGTAAAATATTTTTGGCAAAAATACTCGGCTCGGGAATCTACTATAAATTGGAAATTGAAAAAAAGTGAAGTATAAGACTGACTCATATTTTCTATTGTAGAAACTTTTTGTTTCTGGTTAATTGTAGTGGAACAGCGTTAGGGGTTTCCTCTGCAGTGGATCAAAAAAAGAAACCTGTTCTTATATGTCGTTGTTTTGTAAAATTGGTTTTTTGACGACCAGCGTAGTTGACTTTTTTTGGTTAGGATCTATCAGTTAAAACAAAATATGGAGGAAGCCGAAAACTAGGAGAGTACGTGTAGGAGGGGGTACGATGGGGGTGAGGTGGTGGGAAAGAGCCGGTGGGGTTGGGTGTGTGTGTGTGTGTGTGTGTGTGTGTGTGTGTGTGTGTGGGGGGGGGGGTACGTGTGTTGAGGGGGGGATGGGTACCTGGGGGTACGTGTGGGATGATACGAGGGGGGTTGGTGGTGGTGGGAGGGAGGGTTTAATAGGGGAGGGGGGCTGGGTACGCCTCGGGGGGATGTGAATTGGGTGGGGTATATGGGGGGTAGGTTGGGGTACGTGTGGTGGGTAAGTGGTTCACGTCCCATACCCAGAGTTTTCCTGTTGATTTTTTTTGTAAAATCAACGCTAAATTCAGCTCAATATATATATAAGATCAGCGCTAAATTGAACGCAAAATATGTAAGATATACGCGAAATTCAACGCAAAATTTGTAAGATCTACGCTAAATTCAACTCAAAATATGTATGATCTACGCAAAATTCAACGCTTTCAACGCAAAATTATGTAAGAAAATTGCGGTGCATTTTCTGACTTTTTAACGCTAGTTACTGCTGAAGTAAAATATTTTTGGAAAAAATACTCGGCTCGGGAATCTACTATAAATTGGAAATTGAAAAAAAGTGAAGTATGAGACTAACTCATATTTTCTATTGTAGAATCTTTTTGTTTCTGGTTAAATGTAGTGGAACAGAGATAGGGGTTTCCTCTGCAGTGGATCAAAAGAAGCCTGTTCTTATATGTCGTTTATTGTAAAATTGGTTTTTTGACGACCAGCGTAGTTCACTTTTTTGGTTAAGATCGATCAGTTGAAACAAAATTTGGAGGAAGCCGAAAGTCAAGAGGATGAAGCTGAGCTAATCTCCCAATAATGATGCCAATTCATTTGACCAGGAAACACGAAAAATTATTTTTTACAACAAAATTCAAAAAATATCAAAAAATCGTTAAAACTGATCAAAAAATGACAACGGAAAAAGAAAAAAACAACTTTTTTCTGGCATTTTATCATATATAACAACAACACTTTAGCCAAAAACATGATCACTGCAAGCTTAAGTCATCTGTTCCTTACAAGAAAAAACATTGACAGTGTGATAGGATGCTAGCGAACCGATAAGACAAATATCATTATTTATTTCAACTTTCGAAAAACCAATTGCAAAATTTTGTGTTTTCTAATGTGAGCAGCATTAGTTCGCAATTGATTAAAATCTATCAAACCAATGTAAAAAAGTGCCCATGTTATTGCCAAAAAATCATCTCCTTTAATCAAAGCAAAATTCTAATAAATCGAGACTCATTTCCAAATTTGTACATTTCTAACTGATGTCCCACTTGATCGACAAATTGAATAGAGAAAATTCTCTGAATTTCGAAAAAAAAGTTTATGGACAATATATTGAAGTTTTAACAAGAGAAATCTGCGCTTTCTTTGGAAAATTGCGTTTAAGAAAAATAGGGACAAATGGACAAACCTGTTAAATAGAGACAGTTACGTTCTTTGTCGAAAATTTTAGAAAAATTTTGCGGAAACTTATTTCTTAGAATGTTCTTTTTGAATTCAAAATATTCTAATCAGTTGGTTAATATTTCTCCCAGTTTCATATTCTTGACCAAAACAATTTGATTACGGATTGTTCCAACTAAGTTAAGAGAAAAATTCTTCTAAAAAGAGAAACCATCAAATAGTTTGTCAGTGCATTAATAAAGTTTCAAAGGAGACTTTAAATTATTGGGTCAAGCGCATTTTTAGGAGTTAAAATAGGAAAAAGGCTAAACAATTTGACTGTAAAAGTTTTCTGTATGACAGCATGCCGATCCAATCATAGCTATGATTTTTTGCAGGGGTTTGACATATTGTAGCTACAAAGGGTTCTCTCCATTAGAGAGCATGGTCAAGATATTGGTCTTCTCAGCTATACCTAATTTGGCTCATTTCATTACTTTTTCTTTAATGCAGCTGTGCTCAAAATGATCTCAAATGAACGTCAACAAAGAAATGTCAGTTATTTTTTGAAGTTCAATAATACGTGAAAAAATTTTTAGTCCCCGAGAAACAGAACGACCTTACTGAACTATAGTGAAACATAGCAACAAGGGCGTTAGTAATCACGCTAAAACCCTTAGTCAGCTATGCTTTCAACTAATTGTTGTTCATATAAAGTTTGCAAAGTACCCTAAAAAGTAGGTTTTAAAAAAGAAAATTTGGTTTTTGACAAAATGTAAAAATAGAAGTCTTTATCTACAACTTTTTCTTTGTTTAAGAGAAAATTGTAAAACTACCACTTATCCTTAGCTGGCATAAAAAGTTACATTTTACGGCTGAATGGACAATGAGGTTCGCTTGACGAGTTGGGTTAAACAACCGAACACAATGTTTATTTTGAAGAAACGACTCAAATAGTTTTTCGAAGACGGTAAGCCCAAAAAAGTAATTCAAAATTAAGAGATGATCAAGAACTGATTATAATGACAATTCAAAAAATTTTGGAAAAATTTTATGAACTAGATAGTGTTAAACTATTGCGGATCGTTCTGTAGTTTAGTTGAAAAAATAATTTAATACAAACTTTTTCCAAGAAATACTGACGAAAAGCCAGTAGTCATTGGTAGTGAAAAATTGACAGACAAATTTAATTGCAAAAAACTGTTGTTTTTCCTCTTATGACGTAAGTTAAGAAGTGATCAGTGCAGTTTGTGATGCAATAAAAAAGTATAATTGAATGATTTCCAGAGCTTCTGACTAAGTTAATCTAATTCCATTACCAACTTTTTCAGAGAAAGGTCGGTTCGAAAAAATAAAGCCCTTTAATCCGTTATTTATGTTATATTGTTGCTAATAAACCTAATAAGATTCGAATTGAGACGGAATTTGAATTGTATTATAGAAAAAAATTAGTTTGCATTAAGAATCAGACAATAATTTCATAAAATAAACCAAGAAAAGCATATTGAGAAAAAAATATATATGGAGAAAAATAATTTTCTTTATGCTAATTGCTATTGCGTAATGTTTTGCTCGTTGCAGCCAAAAATACCTTAAATCGGATAATTGGTAGAATATTTTGAAAAATTTCAAGTAGTGCTGCCTGATATTTCATCGAGAAGTTGATTTGAAAGGCAATTTTTGCGTTACTGGCGTTAAAATTGTTAGTTATATTTGCGGAAACTGGCACAGTGCCAAATAAATGTTCAGCTAAAGACCATCAAACTTGTCTGAAGGAATTGAAAGCATCAGCCTTTAGAAGATATTTCAAAAACAATTTTCTGCGCAAAAAGATGTGTTCTTTTAATAGGCTAAAAATTAAATGATTCAGACCGGAATGGGAAAATGATGGAAATCTTATTAGTTAGAAATCTTGCTATAAGTTGATTAAAAAGTCTACTAAGAATGCAAAAAAGAGGTTTCAATAACAATAAAAGTATAGAGGAGTACGTGTTCTTGATCATTTTACAAATCGTTGGTTTTCTTCTGCTGTCCACCAATGAAATTGAGTTAAGAAATTTAACGGCAGATACAATAGGCTAACATGACATTAGGAAAAAGAACTTTAGTGATCAGAAGAGTTGAGCTTCAAAATTTCCTTAAAAGGTAGGATTAAAAGTTTTTGTATTTGGAACACAAAGATGGCGAAATTTACAATTTTAGCAATAAATAAAACGTGTTGTCAAGTAAATAATTATGAGTTATACTTTATGAAAAGACAACAATTAATTGACAACATTAAGATGTTGCAAAGAGTTGTTGACTTTTGAACGATGTTATAATTTTGTTCAAAAGTCTAACTGGAATGAAACCGCAGCGTTTGCAGAAGTTGTTGGTAAAGGTAAGTTGGAAGTTTCGAACCTATAACAACGTTTTTGATAAAAAAATCTTTGATTGAAGAGGTAGTGGTAGCTAGGTTCGTTGAATTATTTTGGGTTTATTGTGAGCCATGATCTAGTTTTAGGTCAAAACCGGTTTCTGATTGTTGAGTTTGTTCAATTGTTTTGTCCCTCACTTTTCTAGTTTTTGGGACTACAATTATAAATTACTAAATCCTTTAATCGACGCGATGTTTTCAAACAGCCGAGATAGAGCATCGTTTCGTGGATAAACCGAACAATCCAAACAAAAAGACGATTAACCAAGCAAATCGTTTGGATTTTCGATAGAATTTTTGCAGTCTCCTGCTAGAAGCCTTCTAACGGCCAAACTACCATTTTCTACACAAATAAAATTCTTTACATTGTAACTAGTTTCAAAAATTCACTGTAAAATGGCATATGACAGAAATTTTAGCATATTTGAATTGTGAACAAAATCTTGTACGGTTAAGGAAATATTTAGCAGTAGCACATATTATTATAATAAAGCTAATTCAAGAAAGCCATCTGGCATTATAGCAAAATAAATGGATGATTAAAATAAAAATTCAACAAAAAAGTCAGGAACTGGAAGGCTTCGAGCTTTTCAGATTGAAAATTCCGGGGTCAGATTGCACCTGACACTTAAATATTTGAAGAGCTGACTTGTTTACTACTCCTGTTTTGATCTTGTTTACTATTACTGCTACTACTCGAAGTCACTTTACATCTTAAATTGAAATTATTTATTGATAAATTGCTCTCCAGATCAGAAAATTTTTGGCTGAGAACGGGATATTTTGCTTAGTTTGCATGGATCATTTTGGTCTGAATACAGTATTGGCTAATGCTCAAAAATGACCATTGATGAGACGAGAAACATTATTATAGTTTAAACAACTGATGAACTAAAAAATTGTTTTTTTTGCAAGAACAAGATAATGACTGTGATAGGGTGCGGGTTTGCTGTAATATTTGTCGAAAAAAATTGAGCAGTATCGTTGTTCAGAACTCAAGATCAGGTGAAAAGAAATTCATCATTTTTCCACAATATAATATATTTAAACTACTAAATTAAATGAGTTGATTTAAAATTTGAGTTACATAAGTCGCCTTGACTACTGTTACTTTATTACGACCGTTATTTTCATACACATTTCTATAGCGCTGCCCAGGTCAAGGTCCCAGACACTTGTCTATCGCTACTACAAAAGACAAAAAAATTGGCAGTTATCCCAGAGGACTTCCTCGAGTAACGACAGATATGGGCCTGACGGACCTGTGTTATGCAGACAGGTGTTTCAGACCAAACAGACCCAAATTCAGGTATGGGTCATACCAATCAGACTTTGGTCATACTTGGCAGACGGAACAGAGCCAAGGTCGACACTGGGCTAGACCGAACAGACCCTTGACCTGGGCCAGAAGGAACAGACCCACTGCTGAACCGGGGCCACACCGAAGAGATCCAAGACCAACCCTGGGCCAGACCGAACAGACCCAAAGCCGACACTGGGCCAGACCATACAGACCCAAGACTTCTGCCTGACCGAACCAACCCAAGGCCAACACTGGCTAGACTGACCAGACAAAAGGACAACACTGGGCGATACCAATCTAACCAATGTGTTTTTTTCACATATTTTCCTGGGGTATCTAGTACCAAATGATCACTTTTAGATTCGTTCGTTCATCACTTTTTTACTCATTTGAAAAGTTTTAATGAGTTTGAACCAAAGGGGCCTTGAAAATCCTTCTTTTTGCCAAAACACAACAATGTATTGGACTACGACTTACGGACAGATCATGCTCGAACAAAAAGTGTTTTGGAAGGACCATGTTCGACCCCAATAACCTATGAAATACACTTAACTCTACTTTATTGAACAGCTGGACTAGAGCTCAAAACGAACAACGCGCACTCGCACTTAATTTTCACTCAAACCAAACTTTTTTGCTCGATCTTTTTTGAATAAAAGTTCTCCAAACTGAATTTTTGCTCGAAACAAATAATTTTGCTCAACTTTTGCCTGACTAAAATTTTCAATGTTGAATCTATGCTTGGCCCAAATTGTCTTGCATGACTTAAAAACCGAGATACAAAAACTGGGTCGAGTTATTGTCGAATGATGAATCGAGTAGAAATTTTTTAAAATTGTGCACACAAATTGATTGCACTAGTGTATGTAACATGTTTCTTATCTGTATAGTATGTTTCTTGATCTGTGCTAACTAATCAATCGAAAGTGCTGGTTTCAAAAATGACTTTTCAGATTTTTGAAATCAAAACAATCAATTTTTTTTCAGAAATCCACTCTTCATTCAACACATCAATCAAGCTTTTGACCATAACAAATTAAAATGACTAGTGTTTTTCAAGCAGGGATTGTGGCGAAAGAGTCCAGCTGCAGTAGCGGATTTATCTTAAGAAGTACAGAAAATTTAAGTTTTGGCAATTTCCGAACTACCTTTTAATGTTGATTGCTCTGGTGCTATGTTATTCAATCTTGCTCCTTCGCTGCTTCACTATGTACAAAAAAATTAATGAAAGATTTTCGGAATTTGCATAAAAGCAGACTGAAAAAAAGTCTTTTGCTCGACACAAAAAAATTTGTCCACTATTAAGTAAGCTCAGCTGTATGTAGGACGCTCAAACTTCAGCCAATAAAGACTCTCCCATCTAGAATTGCTGCATCTTTTCATGAACCAAAGCTATACGCCAGTGTAGCTTTGAATGCAGTTCAACACCAAGGGTGTACATGTTGTTCAGGTAGTACTATATTTTCGTCTAATATGAGCGCAAATTTGCAATCAGATTCAAGTAAAGCTCAATTCGAATGTTAAATTTCTCTACTATTTTTGCAGTGCTAATTTTAGCAGTGCTAGGTTTTTAAAAAAAACCTATACTTTGCATAACCAGGGAAAAATTTTGGTGTTACACACAGACTAATTATAGCTTTCTTTTACATATATATGTTAAGCAAATAACCAGTCAATTAAACTAAACAAATTAAAGCTCTCTAAAACCTAATTTCCCATTGATATAAACTTTGCAGCTAATTTTGGCCTGTCAACATTAGAACTGAATTAAGGACGGAACAAGAACAGAGTTATCTACAATCAGCCTCCTTAATCAGCGACATCCCTTAATTGTCGGGCTAAAATGTCCAGCTCAGGAGGACCAAGGACACTGTCTACCCGGACCGAACGCCAAATCAATATCAAAACTTTCAAATCTAATCAGACGTAATAGAATTTTTAAAATAAACCTGCACGTATTTTATATAGAAAAATTCGAAAAACATTTTTCAAAGGAACTTTTTGAAAAGTAACATTTAAAAAGAAACAGTAAACAATAGAACACTAAAAAATTGCAGAAATAGAACAAAAAAAGTCGAAACCATTTCCTGCTGTTGGAAATGCGGATATTAAATGAGCATTATCCTATGCAGCAAAATATTGACCTGAGAATCGATTTAGACTTTTATTACGTCTAAGATTTACAATAAAAATTCCTTCGATAAAAATATCTCTTCCTTCTTTCATTTTAAAAAGTCGGAAAGATGGGAACAGGCCCGGGTTGAGGTCCCAAACGGAACCATTTTTTCCAAGCCGTACTGAGACAGAAAGTTGTTATATCTACACTTTGGTGCGTTCATATCCAGACTTTCTTGCTTTTACTATACTTTGATGGATTCATGCTCAGATTTTCTGGCGCTCAACTTCAGACTTTCCTTCGTTCGCAAGACCTTCGCGTGATCATCAGATTTTTGTGCGTTCAGAAGACTTTCCAGCCTTTAGGTTCAGTTTTTCATGTGTTCTCCAGACTTGTGTGATTTTTCAGTTTTTGGCGCGGTAAGCAATTTTAAGTGTTAGCCTTATTTTTATGTGTTTACCAGACTTTCATGAGTTAACTTCCAAACTTTCTTGCTTTTACCATACTTTTATTGTTTGTAATCAGATTTTCGTGCGCTCAATTTCAGACTCCCATTCATTTGCTAGAGTTTAGTGCGACCAAAGCATTTTCGCGCGTTCACCAGACTTTCAAGCGCTCACGCTCAGATTTTCATGTGTTCTCCAGACTTGTGTGCGTTTTCCAGTCTCTGGTGCGTTAACAAGATTTTCTAGTGTTCATATCTACAATTTTAAAATTTCGCCAGACTTTCATGCATTTAACAGACTTTCCTGCGTTTACCATACTTTCATTCATCCTCTTCAGATTTTCTTGCGTTCAAATTCAGACTCCCATTCGTTCGCTAGATTTTAGAGCGGTCACTGGATTTTCGTGCGCTCACCAGTCTCTGGTGCGTTTAGCAGATTTTCTAATTTTTATATCTTTACTTTTAGGTATTCGACAGACTTTTGTTCGTTAACAGACTTTCGTGCGTTTAACAGACTTTCACGCGTTCGTCAAACTTTCGTGCGCTCTCCAGTCTTTGGTATAATAAGTAATTTTTTTGCGTTTAGATCTATACTGTCATTTGTTCTCCAGACCTACGACCGTTTGAGCTCAACCTTTCATGCCTTTGATTTTTCTTGACCTTTGTATTTTGAATTGATTTGAAACTCGATTGCGCAAACACAACTACTAATCAAAAAACAAAATTTCGACCTCAGTTTTAGAGCACTACAACATAATAACGTTTATGTTTTAATTTTCTGGCTTATTTCAGTAGCTTCAACTACACATAGAACTGCCACAGAACCACGTCGTTGTTTGATCTGAATTCTTTAGTCGGTAATTGGTAAGCAACAGCATGAAAGTTTGTACTTTATTATTTTTAGTTAAATAAGTTAAGCCCCTGACTTAGCTTCAACTGAACATTTAACATATAATCTTATTTAACAAGACCTGCCTTCAGAGCAAATTCTAAGAATACAATAAGTAAAATGATGTATTATTGCGAAGCCATTTTTCATATCTCTCTGAAGAGTCTTAATTTCCCTATCGCTAGACTTTCAGGGATCTAGACCTGTCTTTCGCAACTGTGCAGGAGAATAACTTGATGTGCCTAAAGGTTTTTGGGATGCGTTCGGTAAACAAAGGTGACTACATTACAGAGTACGCATCAATTCTGGTAAGCGTTTTGAGTAGTTAAGTGCAGTTAATGTTCTCAATCTAAGTTGAGTACACAAATTTATACATGATGAAAGTTTAATAAATATATTGGATTAGTTAATCAGAACTAAGGTGCTAAGATTGCGTGTTTGAGATTCAATAAAATAAAAAAAACCATTATAAGGATGAGTTCTTAGGAAAAAAATTAGTAAACATTTGTAACCCTCAACCGCATAAAGCTTTAAATTATTTCCCAAATCAACTAACTAAAAATGAAGGAATCATTTTATAATACGGACAAAAATTTCTCAGCCGCACCACTGCACAATTATTCTGTAATTTGAGTAACTTCTTAAAAGTTCCGAAAATGTCATTATGAATCCGAAGTGACAAACAGTCGAAAAAACAATGATCCTTGCCAGAAAACAATGATCAAGTTTCTGGCGACCATGTGCTTTTCTTTTTTTTTTCACTGCACAGAACCCGAAACAAAATTTCAGCTTAGTTTTTTCGTAAATAAAAAATTTACTGCTCTGTGCGTTACATCGTCTTAATTTTCGTTGACAAAAGGTGAGTCATTTGACAAATTTTGCGTTTGTTTTAAGTTTAGACCTAGTTTGTGTAGAGCCTTATTATTAACATGTCTCTCTGCCACTATTCCAGCAAAACAGCATCTGTTGAAATACTGGATCTTTTCTGTTTTTGCCCCACCCCTCCCCCCCCTGTCATATTTGATAACCGCAAACTCATATAAATGCAAACTGAAAATTGCATTACCAGTTGTCGTGCAACAATCAAGTCAGAAGTAAAACTTGAAAAAACATTGACTTTTGTCCTTATCGCAACCAAAACGAGTTGGTTGTTCCCGCAACTTAAAACTGATATAAAAAACTTAACAAACTGTCTAGAACAATGTAATTGAATCCTTATCTACATTATCTTACATTTTATGGTTTACCCCTTGTTCAAAGAACAAAAACCTTCTTCCCCCAAAACAATTTTGAGGACAAAAGTCTCCCCTGTTACCGGCAAATATTTTCTTTGTTCCAAAACTTGTGCGACGCACTGAAGAGAGCATCAGCGGTCAGTGCAACCATCAAGTGCCGAGCACAGTAAACAGAACCCGAAAGCTGGCAGCCGGTCAAGACAAAGAAAAGACACAGAAAAGACACAGAAAAGACACAGAAAAGACAAAAAAAAAGACAAGCAATTTTTTCAGCGACGAAGCCAAGTTTGGGTTACAAACGTCACCCCGACGAGAGGATCAAGTTTTTTTTACTGGTTTCAGACGTCACCAGCAGAAGTCCGCCCGAGGTCTCAGACGTTACCTCTGATGTCCTGTTCTTCGGTTAGAGCCATCCAAAATCTCTACTTTTTTTTCGACAAAAAGCCTCCAAAAAATTGATATTTGTCCCCCAAAAACGCTTATTTGTTACTATAACACCTCGATTCAAAAACCTCGACTAGTTTCATTATTTTCAAAGCGAGTTAAGGCAATTTTCTCATTTTTAAAGAAAAATCTGCGAAGAAAAAACACAAAAATCAGAGAAATGTTCCATAAATCAGAAAATTCAAAAAACACAATTTAGTTTTCTGACTACATATCCGTTTCAATTGCGGAAAAAACTATTAAACCACTCTTTTGAATTGGTTTGTAATCAAGCAGAAAGCTATGTGCATCGATATATCCAATCAGTATCATATAAATGAGAAATGTCAGAAAAAAAAATTTTGAAATCAGAAAATTCAAAAAACACAATTTAGTTTTCTGACTACATATCCGTTTCAATTGCGGAAAAAACTATTAAAACACCCTTTTGAACTGATTTGTAACCAAACAGAAAGCTATTTGCATCGATATATCCAATCAGTACCATATCAAAAAGAAATATCAGAAAAATTTTTTGAAGTCAGAAAATTCAAAAAACACAATTTAGTCTTCTGACTACATATCTGTTTCAATTGCAGAATAAACCATTAAACCACTCTCTTGATTTGGTTTGTAATCAAACAGAAAGCTATTTCAATCGGTTTATCAAATCAGTATAATATCAATAAGAAATATCAGAAAGAAAAATTTTGAATTCAGAAAATTCAAAAAACACTATTTAGTTTTCTGAATCCATATTCGTTTCAATTGCGGATTAAACCATTGAAACACTCTCCTGAATTGGTTTGCATTCAGAAAGAAAGCCATTTCCATCGATTTATCCAATCAGTATCATGTAAATGGGAAATGTCAGAAAAAAATTTTTGAAATCAGAAAATTCAAAAAACACAAGTTAAATTTCTTACTACATATTCATTTGAATTGTCGAATAAACCACTGAAAAAACCCCTAAGACAAGTCATTGTCAGTCTGTTTGATTGTTTTACCTGTATAGGGAAGTAAATAGAAAGTCTTTAGGCGCCACATCAAATATCAAAACTTTCATTATGACAAAAATAAACACCATTTTATTTTTTTTTGGAAAAAACTTCCAAAATTTTTGCAGAAGTCCTCGGTCTCAGACGTTGCGGTCCGCGAAGTCCCTTTATCCCTATTGGTTTCAGACGTTACCATCAGCAGAAGAGGAGTTTTCAAAGAAAATTGGTTCCAGTAGTCACCAGAAATTTTGATTTCTTTTTTCCTACTTTCAATTTTTTTCTGAAAGGCAGATCTCAGACGCTAATTGTCGGAGAGAGCTTTGAGAGTTTAATACAGTCAATGCATTTTGTAAATAACACAGACAGAGTGAAAAAGAGCAGATAAAGTCACACAGTCTTGAAGAAAACGAAAAGTTTTGCAAAACCCGGAAAAGACAATTTTCGAAAGAATTCTAAAGTTTCCCACAATATGACTCGTCTCTGCAACTTTCTAGCATTCAGTAGCCCTTCTGTAGCCCTTGCTGCCTAAACGCATCGCATTTTTGCTAATTGCTTGTCTTTAGTCGTCAAAACAACAATAGACTCCTAGAAAAATAAAAGGTTTCAAAGTTAATTCGCAAAAATTGTGTGGGGTATTCCTTAATCATAATGTTTGGTTAGGGCTAGGGAGCTAAGGAAAAAATTTTTGGGTAGCTTTAAAAGCTTTCTGTTTGGTAATTTATTCGTATTTGAGAGAAACAGACGAGCTTATTGAAGTTTTCAAGAAAAAGGAGTTTAATGTAACAATTATTTGAGTTCTGGTCTAGTATTGGTTCAACTACATAATTGTAGCAAAGCACAGTTTTCCTATCAACCACAGTAGCCACACACACTAGTTCAAACAGTTAAAGTCTGCTATTTAAACGAAACTTGTGTAAATTCAAGAAAAAACAAGCAATTATTTAGGTCTGTTGAACGAAAAACGGTTAAAACGCGCGAACGTTCGGAAAAGCTTTTAAGTTTTAGCGCAAAAGGCTAGATTTAGCACACAAAACACATTCTAGGACATCACTTTTTGCGAAAAGTTGCGTCGCTGGTCTTTTCTACAAGAAAAAACTAGGATCATTAGCATTCAAACATTAGGCAACTTTTTTACATCAAAAAATTTGCGTCGCTCCGGTTCTCAAAGCCGTTTTTCACCTTCAGTAACGAGCTTACTCACCAACATCATCAACAATCAGCTACAAAAGAGCAGCAGCCACCAATATGTCGAAGCAGAACAGCGCTGAATGTCAGTTTGCCATCAATATGTTCAAAGCGACAGAAATGTCAATGAAAAAACTGCTCGATCTCCTTGAGAAAACTGTGGAGCAGAAATGTTTCCGATCATTGTCTTTGATGATCAACAAAATCAAAGGCCAGGAAACAGAGCTCAAGAAGCTCTCAGAGGAAGTGATGAGACAGCAGCCACATCAAAGCACTGCATCATCTATATTGAATAGGCAAACGGCACTAATAACTCGCCTCAATGAACTGGAACTGCGAGTCGACCTGTTGGACGACGATGGCCAGCTTCCAGTCGCATTAGAGATGATGTCAGCATGATCTCCTGCAGAAGAAACTTGTCTCGGCAATCAACACCTGCGCCCAGTGACGACAAGGAACGAATCCAGCATCAGCGCGATATAGAAGAAAAGCAGACCAGCAGTAACATCTTCAATCAGCCGCCCCCATTACCACCACGGCCAAGACAACCATCATTGTTTCTACAAACATCTAATGAACCAGGACTTCAAATTCAGCATGTGCTTGAAGCCCACCAAAGAAATCCTAAAAAGGAAGTTCATGAAAGTCTTCTAAAATCGAAAAATAAACTTGAAAACCAAACAAACGCTCCGAATCCTTTTCCCTGCTTTGAAAAAGATACCAGCCAAGAATTCACATCTCCAACAAGATCAGGGAAACTCGAAATTGCCTCCAACCTGGTAAATAGAGATGTCTGCGATATTGAAACAGCTCAAATCAATTTGACACGTCGCAGAACCTTTTGCCTCCAATCCAAAATTTGAACCTTTCAGGTAATCACTCACTTTCAAACCCCTTCAATTTGGCCGATCCAACTATTCAATTACAGGCAGATGGTCTATTTGCCCAAAACTCGGTATTGGAGAAAACCTTTTATTTAAACTTGCCAAATCAAAGCAATAATCAGGATTCAACTGCCAACAGAAATCCTCTATACCATAATTTTCCCAATCTGCAACAGGTTTTTGGACCTTCTCAAACTCAAATAGGAACAAGTGGATACCTCGATAGTCACCTGTTGAACTGTGATCTGCAAAAACTCCCCTGCTTACCCACAGTGGCAAACAGAACCTCACATCTCCCAAGTAGAACTGATAAAATAGTCGCAAAAAACAGTTGCCTACAATCCAATCATTGTATTAATCCTATAACTGGGGTACATTCCGCAGGTTTCCCTCCAATTACTGTGCCCCTGATGGAACAACAGCATCAAAATACCGTCTTAAATCCTGCAGCTCCTAATTTTCTGCCAAACCAGGTAGCTCCACAATCAAACGGAATTGCGGCTCCTGTGCAATTTCAACAACCTGTTAACAGTCAACATGGAATTGCCAGCACTTTCCAAGTTAAACAATGTGTGACACATTCCAGTCAGTTGTGTGACAACCAGTTTATTCATGGCTCACAAGCTCCATCGAACTTTCAAGCTCCAGTAACTTCCACGATCCATGCCCCAATGTGCATTAATCAACCGCTAAATCCTGTCGGACAAAATCAGTTAAGCCAGCCTTTAATTAACCAGAGTTTACTTCCCACTGTCAATCAACACATAAGCTCAGTATACTCGAACCCAAATGTAACACAGGAAAAAGGAAATGTTGATTTCAAACATTCAATCAAATTGCCACCTTTGAAACTTCAGAATTTCAATGGTGACCCTATCCACTTTCACGAGTGGATCAATAACTTCAACGCGATGATTCACAACAACCCTTCCACTACAGACACGCATCGTATAACCTACTTGCAGAATTCTGTAAGTGGGAAAGCAAAGGACTTGATCAATGCTTATTCCTGCGATCCATCTTATTATCAGACAGCACTGAATGAAATAATCCGACATTTCGGTGATCGTACGATAGTTGTGAATACGTTCATTAACCAGCTCGAAAACTGGCAAATGAATTTCCAAAACAAGCAAAGCTTCATTGCCTTTTCCTCATTTTTGAAAAGACTTGTGCAAGCCTTCCAATACCTTGGCTTTACAGCAGACCTCCAGTCTACAACACTCATTAAGAAAGCCAAAGAGAAAACACCACATCATTTGGTTCTGAAATGGACTGAGCATTGTCTTACCGAGCTCAGCTCTGACCCGACTCTCGTCAATTTTCAACAATGGTTAGAGCTCCAAGCTCAAATCTACGACAAAGTGAGTCGGGAAAGCAATCAAAGAACCATCAGTTCTCAAGCCTCAAAGTTTGTCAACTCGAACAACCTGCAAACCAAGCCAAACAATAGCAACCTCGCAGTTTCAGTCAACAACGCATCAGCGGAAAACAGTAGAAAACATTGGAACTTTGCGCCTCAGCAAAAACAACCGTCCACTTCGAAAAACGTTCCGAATAAAGCTTTTAATACAAAACGATCTTGTGAGAAGTGCAAACAAGAACACAGCATTGCCACATGCCCTGAGTACCAATTGTGCTCGTCAAGTGATCGATACAGCCTTGTTAGCCAAAACAATTTGTGTACAAATTGCTTGAGCAACAAACACCACAAACAATCGTGCCCATCGCAAAAACGATGTCAGGTTTGCAGTGCATTCCACCACACAACCCTTCATGATCCCGCCAAGCAAATCAAACGCCCTACAGCTGTTTTTTCTGCTGAAGTGTTTTCTGGTAACAATCCAACAGCTTCGTCTAGTAGCAAAGCTTCAAGTCAAACTCCAAATACATCTTCTCAACAGAAAAGTCAAACAAATAAAGCCCCCAACAGCCGTTATGGCCAAACTTTCAACAACCAAAGCCAGCAAAACGTGCAACGACGTAATTTAAACGGCAATGCAATTAACCAATTGTTCAGCATTAACCAATGCTCAGAAACACCGAAGAATTGGTATGAGCAATTGCAGCTTATTCCTGTTTCATTACTCAAGGGGAATAAAGCATTCGATACCTACGCCCTCATAGATCCCGGTAGCCAATTCAGCTTTGTATTGGACGCCATAGCTGAATTTCTTGAGCTTCCCCGTGAAACTCAACAGTCAGTACCACTACAATTTCTCAATACAGAGAACAGCATGTCCCTCTGAAAAATTGTTGAGCCAGTCACAATAACTCCATATAAGTCAAATGAAATATCGTTTGAACTCTCTCGGACGTTCAGCACCCCGTCTCTGAAGGTCGCAGCTGCAAAAACTTTTGAACTTAATCAAATTTGTGATGCCTTCAACAGTTTGCGCCACATACATTTCCCAAATATTGCCGATGGCAAAATCGGCGCCCTCCTCGGTGTTAACGCATTCGCATTCACCTACCCTACACATGTTATACCTGGCAATCAAAATCAACCGTTTGGTGTGAAAACTAAACTTGGTTGGACCCTCGCTGGTGAATATGAGAATTGTATCTCAGCCACCACTCACTAGCCCGCAAGTCAGCAGAAGAAATTTATTTTCAATGTCTCAAGAAACAGAACAGATGAACCCGGACTTGACGAACTTGTTCAACAGTTCTGGAGTATTGAAGCAGATGGCATTCAGAAGGACCGTGAACAAGTTTACACAAAGCAAGAAGAACAGTTTCTTGATATTTTGAAGAACTCCATCAATCACAATGGTGAGAGATATGAAATCAAACTGCCCTGGAAATCTGAAATAAAGTTGGAAAACAACTTCTATTCTGCACTGAACCAAGTCAAAAGCCTCAGCACACGCCTTCAGCGTAAACCTTCGTTGCAAGAAAAATACAATAAGACTCTCTTGACAGATCTGGAGAAAAACTATGTCAAACCGGTGGAAATGCAAGATCCTCAACCAGACAGAATTTGGTACCTGCCACACCATCCTGTGGAAAATATCAATAAGCCCGGAAAAGTCTGCCGAGTTGCAAATGCCGCATCAAAATTCCGCGGCCAATCGCTTAATTCAAACCTTCTTACTGGACCAGATCTCCTTAATAACCTTTTTGGTGTCCTTATGAGATTTCGAGAACATCCCGTGGCGGTCCTTGCGGACATCGAAGTCATGTTCATGCAAATCGCCATCCATCAGTTTGATCAATCTGCTCTTCGATTTCTCTGGTTAGCAGACAATCAGATACAACAGTACCAATTTACCAGACTCATCTTTGGAGCAAATTGCTCGCCTTCGTGCGCAATATACGTTCTTAACCATTGTGCCAAAGAGAACATTCAACATTTCCCAGAGGCCCTCAAAGCCGTCAGAAAGCACTTTTACATGGATGACTACATCCAATCACATGCAACAGAAAAAGACGCTCGTAAGGCAGTTCTTGAAACAAAACATTGTCTAAAAACAGGTGGGTTTCGACTCACAAAATTTGTTTCAAACAGCTCTATAGTCCTAAACCAAATCCTCCAGATGACAAAGACAACCAGACAGATATTGTTTGAGTTCTTGGTGTTAAATGGAATCTTGAGAAAGACTGTTTTCTTATGAAACCTCTCGCTGATTTCCCAAAAGATGCCTTAGCGTACACTCAACGTAGGATCTTTAGTCTTGTCTCCTCGATCTTCGACCCAATTGGGATAATGTCGCCATCAACGATCCGTTTCAAAATAGTTCTTCAAGAACTGTGGAAACTTGGGAAAAAATGGGATGAACAAGTTGCCCCTCAAGTAGTTAAACCACTTCAAAAGAATTTGGACTTACACTTTTCTTCACCAGAAGTGACATTGAACAGAAATTTCAATAAGAGTTGCCATTCACCAGAAAGTGAAAATGAAATCCATGTATTTGTCGACGCCACAGCTGTAGCATTTGCAGCCGTTGCATACTTGAAAACAGTTCCTAACTTAGCCACTGATGTTGAAACTTGTTACTTAAAAGGCAAATGCAAAGTTGCTCCAATTAAACAAATCAGCATACCCAAATTAGAGTTGGAAGCCGCAGTCATCGGAGTGCGCATCCTTTCAACCATCATGAAAGAGTCATCGTTTCACATTACTCGCTCTACAATCTGCACAGATAGTCAAGTAGTACTTGATTGGTTATCGACAACCAAGAAGCAACCTGCCTTTGTTGCGAATCGCCTCAAAGAAATCCTTGCATCAACTGGTGCCTACCAATGGAAACTCGTTACCACCAAAGAAAATCCAGCTGACCGCGGAACTCGTGGTCTCAATCCAGACGAAATTCCAGCCAAGTGGCTAACAGCGCCAGCATTTCTTTCCACAAGACAGCTCACCGCTCCAGAAAACTCTTCAAAGCATGTGTTAGCGACGCATAAATTTTCACGCAATTTGTCGGAGCAAATAATCGAGCCGACACGGTTCTCAACTTGGAACAAGTTGCTCCTGACTTTAGCAACGGTCTTCAATTTGGTCTTTCGGATCAAAAAGCAAAGGCCTAAAGATCAGCAGTTTATAACAGAAGACGTCATTTTTGCAAGAAATTGGCTGATCAAAATGTCGCAGCAAAATTTCTTCTTCTCAACAATCCAAGCCCTGGAACGTGGTTCCAGGATAGATTCAAAGTGCAAAATCCGTTCGCTCAACCCAATGTTGGACAGCAATGGAATCCTTCGGTCATGCGGAAGATTGCAGTTTGCGCCAGATAACCTCGAAGTCGAGAAATTTCCGATTATACTGCACGCAAAAGACAAGATAGCGCGACTCTATATAGAGCATGCACACAACATTTGCGTTCACCAAGGAACAGAGCCAGTGAAAGCCTTTGTGCAGCAAAGATACCACATCATTGGACTCAGAAAAACAATTTTAAGTATAAAGTACAGATGTTTTCTCTGCAGACGATTTGCCGCTCAAAACATTCAACCCGTCATGGCTCCCCTGCCTGCCTGCCGTTTCCCGACCGACTCTACCCAGTATCCTTTCGCGAACAGCGGAGTCGACTTTTTCGGACCCTTTTTTACAGAAGATGCCAAGGGACAGATTGAAAAACACTACGGCCTCATCTTCACTTGCCTGGTTACTAGGTGTGTCCATCTAGAAGCTTGTCCCGATCTCAACACTGACACTTTTTTAAACGCCTATCGACGTTTTGTAAGCCGCAGATGCCAGCCAACAACAATGCTCAGCGACAATGGAAAGACATTTATTGGTGCATCTGAGGAACTAAAAAGATCTGTGAATTGTCTCGACAACGACAAAATCTACAAAGCAATGGCAGCAACGAACACAACCTGGAAGTTCAATCCTCCCTATGGACCTCATTTTGGCGGTATTTGGGAGCGCTTGATCCAGACCGCGAAACGCACTCTATTGATCATTCTAGGCTCCAGAAGACTGTCGCTTGATGTGTTCAGGACAATTTTGGTCGAGACCGAAGCTATATTGAACTCCAGACCACTAACGATTGTCGCTGACATTCCAGAAAATGAAATGCCTCTCACGCCAAACCATTTTCTGATCAACAGACCATTCAACTCTCTCCCACCTGGAAAATTCGACAGCCAAGAACCCGCCAGTTTCAAGTCTTGGAAGAATGTGCAGCAAATGGTCAATCATTTCTGGAAACGACTCGTCAAGGAGTATCTTCCAACACTGTTAAAGAGACCCAAATGGAGCGATAGTGACCAAACACCACTCAGAGTCAACGACATCGTTTGGATTCTGAAAGATATGACTCCACGTGGAATTTGGCCCCTTGGACGTGTTCTCGAAGTCTACCCTGGACGAGATGAACAACACCGTGTGGTCAAGGTGAAAACGGCTTGTGGCACCTACGTTCGCCCAGTCTTCGCCCTCGCACGCGTTTTGGCTGATTAGCCCAATTTTTTCTTGACCTTTTTCGAAACGGTTTTCTAGGCAACTTGGGTTACACCCCCTTCGACGACCTGGTCAAACGTCTGTGATGTGTTAGTTGGCCTCCTCTTTCCCCTGGAGCATGTCGTGCAACAATCAAGTCAGAAGTAAAACTTGAAAAAACATTGACTTTTGTCCTTATCGCAAACAAAACGAGTTGGTTGTTCCCGCAACTTAAAACTGATATAAAAAACTTAACAAACTGTCTAGAACAATGTAATTGAATCCTTATTTACATTCTCTTACACCAGTGCCTTTCTTGATTTCTAAGAAACTCGATAAACTTCCTTCAAAGTAAAACTAGGGTGATTTTATTGTATTTCTGCACTGGCCCTTTTCGGGCTCGTAAGAACTTGCAAGATTGGGACTTCGCTTGGGAGCTTGTGAACAAAAAGTTTTGAAACACTGTAACGAACTAGTATGTAACTCAAAGACGTGTGACCGAGCTAAAAAAATGCACATCATATCTGAGTTTTTTCCTTAGTTTCAGCAGAAATTTTAAATACAATAAAAAATTTCTATGGTTAATTTGAATACTACTGCTTGCACACAATATTAAAAAGTTTTGATGTTTGTTCTCAGGCGAATATCTCCATAGCTTTTCCTTGTGGTCTGAACTGGTAATCTACTAGACTCTGCATCAACTCCGGAAGCAGAATGCGACTCCTGTCGTGCAGACCAAGTTCTTTGTTCATCTCCCAAATGACCTCTTTTTGGATCTACTCATTGCAAATGGAAATAGACAATTGAGATATATTGCCAAGATGGCACGACGATATTAGGGGCTGATACGAAAGCGGAGTATCTACCAACTTAGATTTTTCATTGAAAAGAAATTTGAAGCGAAAATTATCTAGGTAAGAATTAATACATAATTTGCAAAACTTTCAAATATTTTGTATCCAATGGCTCATTTTGAAAAAATTTTGCAAAATTTTGCAAAATTAATACATTAATTATATAAAGTTTGCAAAATGGTTTCCAAATTTTTGCAGAATTTGTGTTAGAGAATGACTAGGGTTACTTGCCTAAATGGGTTCAATTGGTTCAACTATCGACAATGGTCGGAACAATTGGACATTATCTGAGTTTAATAAGTTATTTAAATCTGCGTTGGAGATGAAAAAGCTCTGAAAATGTATATGTTTCTTACAAAATAGATTCAAAATCATTGCAATGAGCATGAATAACAAGAGAACTAAAATTCGCCGACGACAATTCACAAATCCACTATTTTTAAAAAGAAAGTTAAAAATCAGTCAATATTATCTTGTATTCCTTAGAAAAAGTGGGGAAAAAAGATCCTGCAAATCTGGTTATGAATCTTCAATTACGAATAAAACGTTCCATTTTGTCAACTTCTTGCATAATGTACCCACAATTGCAACTTTTCTACAAAAATTTCGGATATATAGTTCATGATTATATGAAAAAATACTAACTCTAATTTCAACGAGTCCCATGTTGTAGAGAACTTGATCCAGTCTGGATGACGACACCCCAACTGACCCGGGTAGCTCCAGTTGCCTAAAAGTATTTATCCAAATCTGCTTATCATTCTATTGCAGACTTTTAATAGAGAATTGTAATGTGTGTTAATGACGTAAAAGATACTGGTCTAGTTTTTTTTACCAAATGCAACAGGTAACATTGAACATTGAACGTAAACACCTTTGGTACTGAGCATGTATGGAATATGCTCTAACTATGCATTTATTTCCAATTGGTCATCTTTATGGCTAGCGAGTTTTAAATAGGTCTTAATCATTGTACAGTCTTAATTATAACTGAGAATATACGGATCTCCGTAATATGTTGAAATATCCGCTTATAACTAATACAAATGCACGTTATGTTGCTCAATTTTCTGCTTCAAAATTTGGTTTCTGAGCTGTTAGTTTTTCAAGACTACCCACATCTTAAACATGCTTACCATACAACGCCATCTATTTCTTTTTTGGAAAAAAAACGTACTATATGAGGAACATAGTTTTTTTCCCTCTGATCAGAAGAGACAATTTAAACATACATAAAAGTTAATTTTTAAGTCCTCCCTGTGTTGAAGCACCTCAGAAATTACTTCTCAAAAATTAAAAGTTATGGTGTCTGTCTTTGCCAAAACATGCCATAGAAAATTATTTTATGAGCCATCCTATGGTTAAAATGTCTCCCTTACTAGCCATGAGGCTTTCGGCCGTTAATCATATTTGAATAGGAGCAGCAATGGCAATTTATTGTTCAGAAAAACACCCAGAAAAGCGATTTCGAGAAAAAACTTTTGGTTGTATCCTTGACATAAAGTGCCATAAAATATTCTACGATGATCTCCCACACTAAATAAAGTTAAGGTAAATTTATTTAACAAAATTAAGGCACGCCGTTGCCAAGGTTAAAGTTAATGTATCTTTTAAATTAACTTTCTTTAACTTCAGCTAACGTAAAAAGTTCTCTTAACTTTATTCAGGCAAAATTACATTAAATTAACTTAACTTTTTTGTAACAATTTTTATAACATTATTGTACATATTTAGTAAAATTAGCAAACAAATAATGATGATAGCTTAACAGAAACAGACTCGGCTCCAATGCTCCTGGTCGAGTCGTAAAAATTGATGAGTTACATGGACTTGGAGAATAAATTTCGGTAAAGTCATAAAACAATTGTGGAATCAGCGTTAGAAAAAAAGAAAGAATTTATTTCTTTGATCAAGTACCAAATAAGTAACAACAAGTGCAAAAAATAAACGTAAACATTGACTTGTACAAACATGATCAAAGTGGACAGGCAGCGGGGTATTTAGACCCACACGATCTGCCCTTGGAGTGTCTGTGAACTAGGCAGTAGGACTACTTTAACAAAGAAGTTCCTATGACAACAAAAACATAGAAAGATGAAGAAATGGACTTAAAAACAAAATTTAAAAAAAATTACTACAGCCGTCAAAATTTAACAGCAGCCTAATTAAACCTCATTAAACATACTGGAGGCATGAAATAGGCCTCCAAAATTTTTCGGTTTAAAAAATTTTTTTTTTCTGATGCAATTTTAGCGAGAAAAATTCAAAATTTTTTAAAAATTGCGATAACTCAGTAACTAGAAGGAATTGAGTGCTCATATTTTTCACAAAAATCCCATTCCCAAAGTAGATGTCTGATAGCCCTTATCCAAGGGGTCATAGGTCGTTTTTTAGGATTTCCTAGAAAAATTCTTCAAAGATGTATTTCACTATATCATCGTTATTAACCAAAAATGTACCCTTATATTTATGAAAAAAACTTTGGTACCATAGTAAGTTAAATCCATGACAACTTATGGACTCATCGTTATCATAGTAAAATCATGACATGAAACTTAAACTTCTTAATGGTATTTATGGACCATAATATCGTCATGTAATGTCAACGCTGGAAGGAGTATAATATGTTGCTGTTCAGAAATTTATTTAACACCTATTATCTCTTTTAACATCTCGTGAGTTTGTTCTTCCGCAAAATGAAGGATGATGCGCTAGAAGTAAACAATGAGAGCAGAATTCAAAAGGAAGGAACCTGCCAGAATCTTGCAAGATAATCATCCAAAATCGACTGGGGATTGCGTTATCATTTCACTCTCACCTCGCGGATTCGAAAGATCTCTCCATTCGCAAGTTGGCAGCTGAGTTGTTACATAACATGTGATGTAATAGTTCACAGCTTAAGGAGGCACTCTCGGTAGGAGGGAGATATCTGTAATCAATACAGTCGAACAGTTGCTTGTACGCTCCGAATCCAGTGGGTGCTGAGAACTGTCGCGCATAACTTGATACCTCAATTTTGATATAACTTTGCAATTGTTATAGTTAAGTTCAGATACTATAATTATTTTAACATCTGTTCTGTTGACAAAAACTTCAAACAACGGTTATTTAATTTTTTTTCCGTCAAAATAGAGTGGTTCAATTATGTTAATTTTTATTTTTGTCGATGGCCAATTTTTTGCACGTTCTCGCTCACAGGAGGCACTCAGAATTTTTGCGCTCACAGGAGGCGGAAAGCGCAAACCGGCGGGAGAGTCTGGTACCAAGTCTACGGTACGGAACCGAGGTTGAGGTGCCAGACCGAAAGTCGATATGTCCAGACCGTCCCAGACGGAAAGTGTCTATGTCCAGACCCTCCCAGACGGAAAGTGCCTATGTCCAGATTTTCGTGTGTTCAAAATTTTTTGTGCGCTCATCGTGCGTTCAAAACTCCGTATGTCCAGACTTTCGTGCGTTCAAACGTGCTTATGTCCAGACTTTCGCGTTCAAAATCTTATATGACCAGACTTTAGTGCGTTCTAAATGAAAAATCGTGCGCTCATTTGTGCGTTCATGTCCAGACTAACGTGCGTACAAAAACACTCATATTCAGACTTTCGTGCGATCAAAAATGCGTATGTCCAGACTTTCGTGCGTTCATGTTCAGATAACGTTTTTATAATGTATTCGTTTCAAGTATAGATACGTTAGGGTGATGGATAAGATGAAGTGCCCAAGCAGTTGCTACATTTTGTTTAAAAAAAGATGTTCGATGAAAGTACTGGCTGAACGGGGTGCCAGCGACCTAGTTATTAAAGTATGATTTGCTTTGCAACTTCAGCAAGGGTTTATAATTCTAGGTGTAAAATTGTTTTAAACAAAGCAAAATGTTGGATGCGAATTTTCCTGCGTTCGTTGTTTTGTAACTTTTGAACTCAATTGAGTTGAGGTTTTCTTGGTAGAAAGCTTTCACTTGAGTGAGCACTCTATTAAGAGTGTTTAGTCAAACATGGACTCATTGGTTTTTGGCATTCTTGTTTCCATTCAAAAAATTTTCGTGCGCTCCGAGTCACAATGTCCAGACTTTCGTGCGTTCAAAATTGCTTATGTCCAGACTACCGTGCGTTCAAAATTGCATATGTCCAGACTATCGTGCGTTCAAAATTGCATATGTCCAGACTATCGTGCGTTCAAAATTGCATATGTCCAGACTATCGTGCGTTCATTTTTTTTCCAGTCCGTGTAATTTTGAACGCACGACGCCACCTTGTGCGTTCATTTCGGTCTGAACATATCGACTTTCGGTCTGGGACCTCAACCTGGGAATGTCTAATCAGGGTTGCATCCGGACTCTGCACGGTCTTACCTGAACTGCATCCGGAATCTGTACGGTCTGATCAGCGTTCTATGTACGGTCTAAAAATTCTCTTCAAATCTTTGTCCAGATTCTGGACAGTCTGAGCAGAGAACAGCTTAGAGACAAGCTGCTCTGATGGCATGGTTCAAATAGTTTGAGCGGAGCCATTTTCAGAGCTTTTATTTTCTGATTACATCGAAAATGTCCAGCCGAGGAAAACGGCCAGTCGCTCAATTTGGAGTATTTCACGGTCCAGTGCTTGTACTGTCGTGTATTGTTTTACGCTTTGCAATTATTTCATAAGTAGAAGTTGTATATGTTGTTGTTTGCATTCAATTGTGTTCTTCAGTAATATTTAATAATTGTCCGAAGACCACTTGCCCACTTAATTTTTTCAATAAGGATGTATTCTTTCTATAATTTTGTGTCTTCTAGGACCATGGTGATCTTTTTTCCATCGTCTGTAAAAGCATGACTATCAAAACTAAAGGCACGGTAAATTTATGGTTTACAAATGCCGACGATTTCTAATTTTAAAAACCGAACAAATCAAAGAACAGATCCCGAGGGCTTTTGCCGTTTTTGTCCAACGTAAATGACACATACAGATATATATTTTTTTAAAATGGCACTTTCTGGACTAGCTTCTGCTATCATAATGTGAAGCGTTTTGCAATCTCAGATGAATCATGTTTATTTTCAGCGTCAACGCTGTAGGTGAAAGGAAACACTCTATGAGAGCTTTGAATTCGTTATGTAATAACGTTAAGGCAACTTTTTCTTCGTACTGTTCGAAAGCAAAAGCACTTCAGCATAAGACGACAAATCTAGTTATATTTGTTAGCAGGTCTTAGTCTGGGTCACCAATATAAACCAATCTGTTCAAAAAACCGAATTTTTTAGGCTAAGCGAACTCTTCTGGGCCATTTTGGAAGTTATTCCTAGTGGGAAATGGGCTTTGATATTTTTGAGAAATAAGGCGTTTATTGCATTTAGATTGGAAAATCGAAGAAAAAACTGTGGATTAATACGCACAAAAATTCTCTGACTAATGATATAAATTATTCCTTTCGTTTATTTGGTAACAAACGCTGCTTTTAAAAAAATTTCACCCCTTTTGGAGCAAAATTTAATATTTAGAAATAATTTGACCAAAATCGTTAAGGAGCTCAGTCAAACGTTTTGATAGAGATAATACGAAATTTATGATCGGCTTTAGCTTTACGATTTTCTAATGTTTTACGTATTCAACGAAAATTTTCAAAAATGATGTTTTTAACTCGAAAAATGACAAGAAACAAGTGATCGGTTACATGGATAATGTGAAAAATACCAGAATATAGGATATGAAACCGAAAAAAAATGACGGGGATTGCTAGAGTTGTCGGTTTCTATAATAATATATTTTTCTGCTTCAAGAAGAAATAAAGGTGAGTTTGGTTCTTACAGTTTTTGACATTCACATTTGGAGTTATCATTTGTGTCTCTGTCGAGAAAACAGATCACATCCCAAATTATTAGAACTTTTGAGAGGCTGCAAATCCAACAGTGGACTTCTTCAATGTCTTGTCTTTTTTGTTTGACTTGCATCAGTCTTATTCCCAGAAGGTTTCAGGATGGGCCCTTTTATATTTGCAACAGTACCACTTCCACTCTGATCCTCATTGGGTACTCTATCCAACTGCTCGCTAGACGATATTTGGGAAATGGAACTACTCATGGTAACCCGTTCTCTTTCTGTATACTTTTCCTCCTTAAAAAAACTAATATAAACACAAAGGCGCAAATCGAGCTCAAACTCAAGCCATTAAAAAATTTCACTGCTTCTTTATTCTAGTTACTTGCGCCAGTTTTGTGTTTCAAAAGCAAAAGTTTGAAATGACGATAACAGCATACGCATTGTACGCAGTGACAACGCTTTTTCATCCAGTAAAGCAGTAAAGCGTCAGTAAAGGCACAAGTTGTCACTAAATTCTTTTGCATCTATTTAGTAAGTTTATCACGACAATCGTTTATCACGATCGTTAAAAACTGTTATTAAATCGTCGCGGCTTCAAAGTTTAGGTGAAAAAAAACACTCTCTCGGAGCTTTGAATTCGTTATGTCATAATGTTAAAGCAACTTTCTCTTCGTAATGTTCGAAAGCAAAAGCACTTCAGTTTAACTCGACAAAATTAGTTATTTTTGTTAGCAGGTCTTACTCTGGATCACCAATTTAAACCAACTTGTTCAAAAATCCGTATTTGTTAGGCTAAGCAAACTCTTTTGAGCCATTTTGAACCAAGTTGTTCTCAGTGGAAAATCGGCTTTGGTATTTCTGAGAAATAATACGTTTAGTTGATTTGGAAAGGAAAATCAAAGCAAATGTTTTGGATTACTACGTACAAAAATTCTCTAACTAATAATATAATTTATTCCTTTCAGTTACTCGATAACATCCTCCGGCCCGGAAGAAGATGATGAGAGCAGATTGACGAGCGGGCGGACGAGCGATCCGACCGACGTGCGAACCATGGCTGAGCGAGCGACGCTATCGGAGCCGTATCGGAGTTTTTCAATCCGAGCAGTTGGATAGTTAACCCTAGGGTTGCTTTCTTCAACGATCCAAAATGAATCACTGACCTTGAGGTGCTTCTCGGCAGGCGGCTGCCACTTAGATCTACGGTTTAGAGCAGATACGTATTCCTTGAGCAAACGTACCCAAATTGCATTGGCGTAAGATTGCGCATGAGTGTACCGCTTGCGATGATCGAACTCGTCAACGCCAATGATGGACGGGATTCCGGTTACTTGGTTACCAAGCAAAACATAATTAGGTGTTATTTCTCCTAGGTCGTACGGGTCGGCGCTTACGGGCGTTAAGAGACGTGAGTTTAATGAGATTTAAGAGACGTGAGACGTATTCAACCAGACAAAAAGTACTGTTCAACAACTCATCTGTGAGCCAACGTGTACCGAGGATGGTGTACAGTAGCGTTTTAAAACTACGGACCTTGATGTGGCACACTGGGCGGATTGAACCTCCCCTTAATGCCCTTATGTGCAAGTTCGGCGGCGCTGATAATCGTTTTCCATTTTTTGATACATTCACCGTGCTCTTTCTCCGCTCCGATAAAGTTCGTACCATTATCTGACCAAATCGTAGCGGGCGTATCCCGACGCGAGACGAAGCGCTCCACTCCCATTACACAGGAACTAGTGTCCATGGACAAAACGACTTCAACATGGACAGCACGAGAAGTCAGACAAGCGAAGAGAAATCCCCACCCCTTCTCGGTAGTCCGCCGAACGGTGACGTAGAATGGGTCGAAGTATAACCCCGGTTTTGGTAAAGGGAGGAGACTTGTATGCGAGTCACTTCTTTGGGAGGTCTGCCATGATCGGTTGAATGTTTGTCGCACGGAATTTTTTACACGAGACGCAGTTTGATTTGATTAAACGCATTGAGGAACGTAGTTTAAGGATGGCATAGCGTTCCTGCACCTTGGAACGTAAGTAATCGACGCACTGATGATGGTTCTTCAGATGAATATGCCACTGGAACAGTTTAAAAGTATGAAGCGCATCAAGCACGATAGGATGCGTATTGTCAGAGTCAATTTCCACTAGCCGTCGGAGTCGATCAGAAGAACGGTTGGGAAAATAAACGGAATAAACTGAGCAATGCGTCGGCTCCTTTTAATGGATTTGTTGTCAAAAAGATCACTTCTTTTGGTATTAAAGGACTTTCCTTAAACCAAGTGCTGGAGATGACGCTCGGCTTTGTCAAGCTCAACAGGGTCCGCTAGGTTGCCCTCTACGGTACAGTAACTTTCTTGAGATGGTAAAAGACGGAGCATATATGCGGTGACACGAAGTAGTTTTTGATAAGAAGTGCACTTATCAAACAGGATAAGCTTAATGCTTTGTTCCTTAAGGGGCTTGGTTACGGATGCGGCAAAAGATGAGATGGAGTCTTCAACTTGTTCCTTGCTTACAACGCCGCGCTTGATGTTCTCAACGACGTCAGTATTTGGAACGAAAGGGAATTGCTTAGTTCTCAAGAAGTCAGGACTCCTCAACCAACTACTGGATTGCAAAACTTCAGCGGACATACCACGCGTGCCAGCATCTGCCGGCTTATCAAAAGTGGTGACGTGGTTCCATTGGTCAACGCTGTTGTTCTCCAGAATTTCACTGACTCGGTTTGCAATGAAGATGGGGTGTTTGTTTGTTGAGTTTATCCACTGCCAGACGATGGTACTATCTGTCCACATAAATACTTTATCCACAGTAACCGTCAATGCTCGACACATTTCCTTTTTAAAAGGGCAGCGAGGAGAACGGCTTGTAATTCCAACTTAAGAATTGTTATTACCTTACCTTCATAGGTGCAACACGGGCCTTGTCCAAGACAAACACCAGCTCTGTTATAATGTCCTCCGATGTACAAGTTATCTGAGCCCTAGGAAAGCCTACTTCACTGAATACGTCTTGCGAGCTATCACCAAACATTTGGAGTGCAAGATGTTGAAAAAGTCCAGGAAATTAACTTCTTGGTATAGTGATTTTAGCTAACTGCGGCAGTTCGACACACCAGGCAAGGAATCTGTCAACTGTGTCTTTAGATAACTCTTCATCCCAACTATGTCCATTGGCGCGCCAGATGTCTTTCAAGATTAACCGACCACCAACAGTAACCGGTGCAACAAGACCAATTGGGTCATAGACCTTCGACAAAACACTTAAGACCAAGCGCTGTGTTAAACTTATTGTCACAGTGCTGATAGTACCCCTGCTCACAACCAGAGTATCATTGTTGTGATCCAACTTAAGCCCAAGCACGTGCATTGATTCCTTCTTGGATGAAACGATGACTTTTCGTTCAGTTGATTGAGCAGACCCATCAATTCAGTCAGCCAGATCTGGTACATTGCTTACAAAGTTAGTACGCTTGAAACCACCTAGAAGGAGAAGATGTACTAATTCCTCGACTTAATGAGAACCCTCTCAGGGGATTCCCCTGAGTCTAAGTAATCGTCAATTTAGAAGTTCTCAAGGACGGCTTTCGCAGCTTCTGAGTACACCTTAACATTATCACTTGCAGTGCGCTGAACTGAGTAGTTGGAGCATGTGTGAGAATGTTTTGCCCCAAAGATGTGCCGGGTATACTGGTGTACCACAATATTTGATGTGGGGTCCTCCCACCACAGAAAGCGCAATGATGACTGATCACATGATAATGTACCAACTGGGAGGAACATTCCCTCGATGTCGGCGGATACGGCAAATGGATGTTGTCTGGACCGTAGGAGTACATAGATTAGGTTTTATAGAAAGTCAGGTCACACGAGTAATGACCTTTTAAGAGATGCGCCCTGGAATTTAGATGCCCCGTTTAGTACCCTAAGAACCTTGCCTGGCTTGATCGGATTAACAACCGGAAAGCGTGGTAGGTACGACTCTCGTTGCGAGAGACTTTCTACCTTATGAGATTTTTTGACCCTTACTACGTAGCCCCTGTCTAAGTCCTCTTTGATGGTATTCGAATACTTTTCCCATAAAAGCTGGTCTTTCGAAAGCCCCTTTTCAACTTATTTTATTGAACCAGCGCTGAGAATTAATTGTTAGGCAGTTCTATGTTGTCTTCAGCCCATAGCATTCTGACATCGTACCTTTTTCCATTATGCACAATCAAGAATATAATGTGCACGCGCATCCGCTTGGGATCGTGGGTCTACTTGCTTCAGTGCGCCGTACAACTCCATGTCGTACCAAGATTTTACCTGACTAGCGAGTTCAAAATCCAGTTCCCTAATTGCTTTAAAACAAGTGGAGAATAAACCTGAAGACGACAGTAGAGGGCCGCTTAGAACCCCACCTATAGGCAAGAGAGGAGCGAAAGGTGAACACTTCTCGTCGGCAGGGAACTACACTATCGGGCGGATTGCATGATACACATCCTGTCCAAGTATCATCTCGACGTTTTCATAGCAAAATTTAACCGGGTCTAGAATTGCTAGGTGCGGTTATGTTTCTTGAAGTGCTTTAATGTTGATATCGTCGGCGCCTACGTTCAAAGCTTCGTTTACGTAAGAAGCAACTTTAAAAGGTTCAAATGCTTGGTTGTCGCGTGGTGTTACAGTCAGTTCAACTAGTTTAGTTACTACAACCTCTTTGGTATTTATACTCTTGACTGTTAGTTTCACTTCTCTTGCGTGCAAATCAAGTCTATTTCCAAGATCAATCGACATCTACGAGTTACTGCAAGCGGTATCACACAATAATAAAGCCGTGGTATTTTTACCGGAAGAGCTCATCAAATGTAATTCAGTCATCTCAAGGAGGTCTTTCACAATACTCAAAAATGACAAACTAGTGGCCATACTCGATGATTGAACACTAGAAGCTCTGATTTGGCTTGCGCAAGCATTAAAATTACTATTGTTGCTCGCTGAAGAAGATTTTGATGGATAAACCCTCTAAGCTCCATGAAGAAGTGTGTTACGGGAGCTGTTCCAACCATCCTTCCTGCATTTCCTAGGATTCGGTCATTGCCTGAACATATGCCTTTCTCTCAAACATGAGAAGCACAGTTTTGCTTCCGCCACTACCTTTGCTCGCTTGAGGTAGAGCAAATACACGAACTATACACTACTTTAAAAACAGGACACACCCAGATGCGGTGAATACCTTTACACACCATGTAGTGAGAGTTTGGAGGCGTTGCCGATGATGAGGTTGGTTTCTGAGTGCTCTTAGTTTGCGTTTTAGCAGCAAATGTTCTTGAAGCAGCTTGGGTCTTGAAAACTGAGTTGGTGATATCCTCACTTTCTGCCTTTGATGTTGTTTGTTTCATTAAGTTAGTTGTGAGCCTTGACTTTTTGCTTCAACCAGTCAACCAAGTCAAAGAGTGTCGGCTTTACCCAATGCATTTGGACCGTGAAAAGTGACCAAGACTCTTTCATATTGGGCGACAATTTTTGCACTGCCATTTTAAGGAGCGAGGCTTTCCTTAGGTCCGAATCATATTAAAGTGATTTAAAGACCCCAACAAGAAATGAATTTATTGCAGAAAAATTTTTGATGTTATCACTATTGTGCATCTTAAGTGGTGGAAAAAATTTGAGTTTGTTTGAGTGCGCACTGACTGCTGTCCGGAGTCGGCCAACTTTGTGTTCGCGTGTCTTAAGTGCGCCGGAACGGTACCATACGTTTGCGGAATGATCGGAGTAACAAAGCCGGGGGCATTAACTATGGAAGAACTAACTGGATTCAGTTGCATGAAGTCAGATGTTGCGTGAGTTTGGGACCTTGTTGCTGCTTGTACATGACAACAGGAGCGCTGCAATGTAGGGTCATGAGGATTGCTTAATGGAGCAGGTGGTACGGAGTTTAAGTTTATAGATGTATCTAAAAGTGTTAATGCATAAGATGGCAGTGCTGCGGGAAAACGGCAGACGTTTGGATCCGGAGGAGCAGGAGCGGTGTGGGTTATGGGGACAAAATTGTGCGCCTGGTGCCTTATTTTGTGGCGGCGGTGGATGAATTAATTATGGTACAAAAACGTTTGCGGGGAAATGAATTGTGTAGGCGGAGAAAGGAGGAACGGATTGACATTTTTAGCCACGGGGTTGTGGGCGTGTAGTGTGAGTGCCTAAGACGGCGAAGGAGGATAACGAAATGCTGATGGGATTGTCAGGAAATGCGATGGTACTGGGTTTAAAACGGTGGATGGTAGGGCAGGCACATATGTGTGCTTGTGACGGATTGGGTACTAGCGGAGCATTAGTGAGTGCTTTTAAAAGTAGTGAATGAGGACGGCTGACTAAGTTCAAGTGTCCCGGCATGCGAAGGAATTGGTGGTCTAACTGTAAACCATCGAAGTGCATTGTTGCTTGAGAATGTTGTCCGGCTGTGTTTGGGGCGTTTAGTTGAGTTGGGATTTCATAGTTTATTGATGGCGATGGAGACCTAAACAGATGCTGTTCCTTCTTTTGCATGATGTTATTTGCAATATGTGCATTTTTGGTTACATTGTTTCTACCACTTGGTTCTTGCGACTCATGGACAGGGAGATTATGTTGGCCACATTTTGACCAAGTGTATTGAGATTAGAGTTTGAGTTTGGAGGTTGAGTTGCAGAAGGACGTGGGAAAGTTATTCGGCTGGATTGGGCGATGGAACCAGAAAAAGTCAAACTTGGTTCATTTGCAACATCTGCCATATTCCGGCCGGTGGCGAATTGAGAAAAACTTGAACAAGTTTCTTGCTCTTGACTGAACTTCTTTCAGTAAAGAGCTTGCTCGTTTTGCCTGCACTAGAACCGTATGATGATGGTTTTGTCATCAACTCAATTTCCTCACGGGCTGCTGCAGCTACTTGCTTGCGGTGTTCTTCCTCAAGTTGCTTTATTTCCAATTTTCGCAATCGCGTTTGTGATTCATTTTCAAGACGCTGTCTGGCAATCCGTAGCTGCACCTCATGTTGTTTCTCAAGTTCTTCCCTTTTAAGTCTTGACGATTCTAATTCTAGTTGACGCTGACTTGATCTCTTTGAGTAGGTCATGTGTGAACCTGATCTTGAATGGCGAGAGAGGTATACTGCTCTGTTGTCTCTTTGTCTTGCAGCTGCATACGTTTGCGGAATGATAGGAGTAACAAAGGTGAGGGCGGTAACTATGGACGAACTAACTGGATTCAGTTGCATGAAGTCTGATGATGCGTGATTTTTGGACCTTGATGTACCCTCGATCAGCAGCAATGAACTCGTCAGTTTTATTAGTTACAGTTTCTAACCATTTCTCAAGTTTCTTACAGGCAGCATCTGGATCTTCAGTCTTTTGTTCCAGCTTAAAGAGCTCTTCATTCTTATCAACTACTCTAGTAAAATCATCTTTGCAATTCACAAATAAACGTTCCATCTTAACTTTCCGGTCTTGCTTATCGACAGCATTGTTAATTATACCAAAGATATCATTAAGTTCAGCCTCAAATTTCGATCTCTCAATATAAATTTGTTAAATTTGTCCTGCACTGTTGTCATGATCTTATCAAAACCGGAACCAAAAGTTTAATTCGGTACTTTTAAAAAAGTACACTTGCTTAGATACACAACAACATAACACAAATGGGTTAGAACGAACCCTAGTGTGACGATCTGCCTTGTAAACCGCCGAAGAGCAAAGTTGTTGGTCGAGGACAGTAGTACCCGGCGAAGAAAGAAAGACCGATGAGCGCAAAAAGCGGGACAAGGGACAGAACGGGAGACGGGGCGGACGGGAGGAGACGCCGAACGAGTAACGCGTGAAGCAATGGGAACTCGGACGGACAAACGGGAGCGTCGGGCGAACAGCACGCAACGCAATGGAAAGCCGTGATAGCACGTACGGTAGACGTTAAGCCACGAGCGAGGAGGCGGGGAGAACAATGCTAGCAAACCACAGCAACAAACTCAACCAAACAAAATAGCCGTAACTCAACAACAAATTTAAGTCCTACCCTAGAAAGAAGGAGAGAAGCTACTGGCAGGCTAAATAGCACAAGTAAATATGGGCTTTATATACCAATATAAAACAATATACAGCAACGGCGTAGTATAACCGAAACTCAAAAAGCTCGAAGAAATTTATTCGCTATAACTCCAGAAAAACTTAAGTCAAACCCTAGCCAACCAACATACCCAAATAACAAAAGTGCATATAATCAAAATTGATTAAGCTATAACGAATTGTGGTCGAAATAGTGTGGTGAAGACCACAAAACGAACCAGTCTTAACTCTAGAATGAACTTATGTCACACCCTAGCAAGCAACGAGATTGAAAAACCAACCAGCACACTAGCAGAGAAATTTTACTACAGCAAAAACTCAACATACTACAGCATGCAACAGATAAACGAGGAATGCAAAGAGACACGGGGAAACGGAAACAAAAGGACGGAAATAGAAAAATTAAACAAGGTAGCCTGCGGAAAACGGACGGTAGTGAAAAACTCAAAAAATGGCAAGAGCGAAACAGTTAGTAAAGCGCTATTGGAGAGAACCAACCAAAAACTAATCCGTAAATCGCGTTTCCCTTAACCCGTGACCCGTAAACCAGTCGGCGGGTACACCCCAGCAGCAACGCAAGACTCAGACAACTTCAGTTTATAAAATACATGGCTGAGTTCCGCCTCGTCGAACGCATGACGGGTGCGAAGCGTTTTACGACGGCGCTTAGAAATATTTGTCGGTTGGGAGCGTGTTATCACGGACATGAGGTTGTTCTAATGCGCTAAAGCTATAGTGAGTGTTTTCAGCTCAAACCCAGGCTTCTGATGTAACGCCCTGTACTCTTTAAGCAAACTAGGATCTTTCTGTTTACGTCAAGACACAATGTCTTTTATTATATGGATGGTAACTAGAGTACTACGATTGAGCTGATTGTAAATATCAGGAGTTCCCTCTCTCTGGCAAGGCATTGTAGCTTCTATACGCTCCTGAATATTCTTTAGCACTGCACTAAGCTGCGAAGGTTTTAGAGGTTCATTGTTGTTGCTTGGATGACTTGAAAGCGAATTGTTCACTAGATCATGCCATATAACTATACTATTTTTATCAGGAAAGAAGTGACTCAACTGAAATTTTGCGGTTTTTCGGACTTTCAAAGCCTTAGGATTGAAACTCTAACCGGTAATGCATAAATCCGTTTTTATAGTGGTCTTGTAACGCTTGAGGCAAAGTTTTTTCTGGCTTAATCCAGTGAGCTGGCAGCTAATATAAAAACCGTATGGAGTTTTTACATCATAAATGATGGGAGCTTTGACGTTAAAAGCACATTTTTTACGATTTTTCAAGAATGAGCTCTTATTTGCTAAAAAAAACCAGTTACTTTGAAAATCTTGACCAAACCTGTTTTTTTTTCAACGTTTTAATCTATCTAACTACTATATAAGTAATCTAGAATGGTCAGATAGATTTTTTGTCAAGTTTAGAAGTTTAGTCATCTTTTTCAAACTTTTCTTTTGGTCAATTTTTTTTGCTTAGCACAAATTAAGACGTTTATTGACTTCTTAAATCAAAATCAGCCAGAATTGACGCAATCATAAAATTATTAAACTTCCGCCAAAAAATTTCAAAATTGATGTTTTTAACTCGAAAAATGATAAGAAACGAGTGGTCGGTGACAGGGATAATGTCAAATATACCAGAATGTAGGATATGAAACCGCAAAAAAATGAGGGGGATTGCTAGAGTTGTCGGTTTCTATAATATTAATTTACTGCTTCAAGAAGAAATAAAGTTGAGTTTGAATGGGACCTACAGTTTTTGACAGTCACACTTGGAGTTGTCATTTGTGTCTATGTTGAGAAGACGGATCACATCCCAATCTGGAGACCCAATTATTAGAATTTTTGAGACGCCGCTTCCAAGATTTTGACGTTTGTTTGCAATGCTTTGTTCAGCGATTTGATCAAATCCAACAGGGGACTTCTTCAAACTCTTTTTTGTTTGACTTGCATCCGTCTAAGTCCCAGAAGGTTTTACGATTGGCCCTTGTCTATTTGCAACAGCTCCACTGCCACGCTGACCCTCATTGAGTACTCTGTCCAACTGCTCGTTAGATGTTAATTGGGAAATGCAACTATTCATGGTAATCCGTTCTCTTTCTTTATATTTTTCCTCTTTTAAAAAGGACTAATTTAAACACAATGGCGCAAATCGAGCTCAAAACTCAAGCCATTAAAAAATTTCTCTGCTTCTTTATTCTATTTTCGAGCGCCATTTTTTCGTTTCAAAATTAAAACTTTGCAATGACGATAATAGCATACGCATTGTACGCAATGACATTGCTTTTTCATTCAGTAAAGCGTCAGTAAAGTCACAAATTGTCACTAAACTTTTTTGCATCTATTTAGTAAGTTTATCACGACAATCCGTTTAAAACTGCTATTAAACCTTTGCGGCTTCAAAGTTTAGCTGAAAGAAAACACTCTCTCGAAACTTTGAATTCGCTATGTCATAACGTTAAGGTAACTTTTGCTTCGTACTGTTCGAAGGCAAAAAGAACTTCAGCATAACTCGACAAATCTAGTTTTATTTGTTAGCAGGTCTTAGTCTGGGTCACCAATATAAACCCATTTGTTCAAAAAACCAAATGTTTTAGGCTAAGCGAATTTTTCTGGGCCATTTTGGAAGTTATTCCTAGTGGGAAATTGGCTTTAGTAGCTCTGAGAAATAATACATTTAGTGCATTTAGATTGAAAAATCTAAGCAAAAGCTTTGGATTATTACGCACAAAAATTCTCTAACTAATGATATATATTATTCCTTTCGTTTACTCGTTAACAAACGCTGCTTTAAGAAAATTTCGCCCCGTTTGAAGCAAAATTTTATATTTAGAAATAATTTGACCAAAATCTTCAAGGAGCTCATTCAAACGTTTTGATAGAGATAATACGAATTTTATGTTCGGCTTTAGTTTTACGATAATCTGGTTATTACACAGTGCCACACTCCACAGAATTCTTTCCAAGAATATCTGTCTCGGGTCGTGATTTTTCGTATAAAATGCAGTGAAATGTGTTGAAAAAATAAATTTATTTTCACCGCGTTCTCAGCATTCTTACAAAAAAGAAGCGTCCCCACCCAGGGTCGAACCTCTGCCCTCCTGCATTCCTCCAACTTCTTTTTCCACTGCGCCAACTGTCACACAATTATTTGCTATTACATGTGAAGCTAACTCAGATTGAGCAAACGTTAGAAAAAAAATGCGGTGATTTTTTGTAAGAAATGCGGTGAATTTCGCAATGAATTTTTGTAAGAAATGCAGTAAGATGTGGTGAATTATTGTTTTCCATCAGCTTCATCGCTTTTACCGCATTTCTTACATTAAATTGCCACAAAATTCGACGCGGTGAAGTTTTGTAAAAAATGCTGTGAATTTTTTGTAAGAAATGCGGTGAAATGCGGTGAAATATATATTTTCACCGCATTCAACGCAATCACAGCATTTCTTACAAAATTTTATTCAAAAACCTCGAACCGGGATGACTTGACGGGATCCAAGACAGGATCCCTGATAAATCCAAGTTACCACCTGATCCTTTCTTGTATATACAAGGTTATAAATGAAGTCGCAGTAATAATGCAGAATCATTTGAATTGAGATTTTTTTCAGAATAAATAAAATTGTCAGATTTCGTCAATTTTACTTCGCAAAGCCTATGAAAAACCATTCAAAGCGATAAAGTTTTTTTCGTCGTTTTTGTCGGTTTTCAATGATTTTAAACATAAGAGGAGTTGGTTTGCTCCCATTTTACACATAAAAAGCGTAGGTTTTAGTCTCTTTAATACGTAAGAAGCGAATGCTTTCTTCGGTCATTATTTTAAAAAGGTGGTAGGATTGAAATTATGATTCTCTAGAATCCGATTAAGTACCGTTCAAAGAAATAACATACATTTTGGCGTACGAACTTTTTATTTTACGACTCAATTATAGTTATATGCCATTTGAATCCCGCGTAGTTTTAAGCTGGTAATAGTTGATTTTTACCTTAACTCCTATCTAGAGAGGTAACACATTATAATCCCTGAAATGAAGTGCTTCCATTTGAGGCTGGCTTCTTCATGTTCTGATCCAATTTTTCATTAGCGACTTTTGCCGAATCCTGACAATCACCTTTTGCCGAAATAGATTCTTTGCTCGGGTTTCTTTGTTGTGTAGCCAATACAGTTGACTCATTATCCTCCGTTTCATTCATAATTTGTTTGGGGGACCTGAAATTTTTTACAGACACACCCTAGTTCAGAAATTGTAGTTTGTTCAAGCGAGAAGATTATCGATATGTTCGGATTTAGTTAGACAAAAACACGGGTTTTCTCTTCGATATCATCTCTTTTTCTCTTTGCCCGATTTTTAAAGTAAGAAATCGTCGTTATGTTTGCTTTCAAACATTGCAAAACGTCGGTTTACTTAGTTTCAAATGTAAGAAAACGTTGCTGAGATCGGTTTCAAATGTAAGAAACAGTCGTATGTTTGATTTCAAACAAAGAAAACCGTCGGTATTATCGCTTTTAAGCTTAATTTACAGTCGGTTTGTTCCTTGATTTCAGTTTCATTCAACAAAAAATATCCAACCCCGGGAATTCTAATTATTCAACAGCTTTATTGTCAATAGTCCAGAAGAATGTAATCTTTTTAATTTTAATAAAAGAAAAAAACGGTCTTGTTTTGTCAACGACCCGAAGAAGAACGCCATCACAACGTCTGACTACATTATATACCAAAACTCAAATCTAACGAATATTGCGAAACCCACCATACCAGACTTCAGTCTCCGAGCGTTTCACCGCTGAACCAGCACATTTCGAGAGTAAAGACCTAAATCAGTTCTGAAACTTTTTCTCAAGAATATTTTAAGTTTCATTAGGTGCATATAATGTCATATTATTGCAGCTTATAACTAGTAATTACTATCATAGTAGAAACAGTATTTATACATAAGCTATTTTGCAGGCAATTACAACAAAGCCTATTTATGATAGTGGTTACGACTTGCAACGCAAATTTAATGTTGCAAAATCCACGGGGAAGTTCGAATCGCATGGAAAGCAAACCTTTTTGGCGGGAGTTGGGCTGAGCATATTATTTTTCATGCAGTAAATTTTACTCAAAAATCAAGACATGACAGTGTAAATCGTGACTTGAACAGAGTGCTGGTCATCCTAAAAAACAGAATGTCTCTAGACTGGTTCAGCGCTGATATGCTCTGTCTCCAACCTCAGGGAGCGATATGACAAGGTCTGAATACAACTTAAACAAAATCTTTCAAATTTAACATATCAAACATATTTTACGTTTGAAAACCAAACATACAGAATCTTGCGAAACCCAACATACAGAAGCATCCTTATGTTCCAGAACGACTATATCTATTATTTTCTATCTTCATTTTTAATCAAGCCAAGCAAGGCGCGCATACCGACGATTCAAACATAGCATACCGACAAAATTTAAAAAGTCTTGCTCCATTTCCTGGACTAAGGAATGAATATCGATATAATGAGTTGAGTGAAGGAAAATTATGGCGCTGCAAAGAGCGTAGTTTTTCAGAACCCCCGTGTTTGAGATGTTGGAAAACTGATTTGACAAAAAATTGTCTGATAAGATGCCCTCTCAGTCGTTATGTTGTCGATTTTTGTCGCTTTAACTTGATCCCAACGCCCACTATTTTGAGTTGGAATTTTAATTTTCTAGTTCCAATCAAAGTACTTTTTTGAATCACAGTTTTTTTTCTTTAACTTTATGAGCTAACTGAGACAAATGGTTCAGATAGTATGTCATTTTAGGCTCCAGTTTTATACTAGTGACACTAGAAAGTGTCAACTTTTGCATATGACTTTTCGTTAGCATCTTTTTCTACAGAAAGTTTTTATCAAATTGGACCTCAATGTTTTTTCATTTGTATGCAATCTTTCGTAATCTTGCAATTAGTCGTACTGATTTTTGGTTTTACACGAATTTTCTATTCCAAGCTAAAGGCAAAAAAAATAACTTTTGAATCATTATCAAGCCTTTTGAACCATTTTTCGAGAGAATTTTTTATCAAAATTTTCAAATAAATATGTTAAATAATTTTGCGATAGTTTGCACAAATTAAGCACTAAGTCAAAGCACAAGTTTTTTGTCTCAATTGTTTGATCTGAACAGTTTTTTGTCTGGACTACGTGTTTAATGTTTCAGAGCTCATTCTGGGTCAGCTTACATTAATATTCGTTTAAAAGCATTTAAAAAACTTTAAGCTCATTGAGGATCCATTAAAATGATTAACTCTGTTTGGTATGCTATAACATATAATAAACTTTTTCAATACTCATTTTTTGAGTAATCATAAAATATCGCATTTGTTACATAGTTTCAGCGCATTCGGAGCGAAGCTACGAAAATACGATGTTTTGGTGGTGCGAATTGCTTACTTATCTGTATCATCTTTTTCGCTACTACTTTGCCATAGTTCGCTGTTCTGTTCTGATTTCGAGTTTGTGTTTTGCTTGTTGTTGTTATTTACGTCCAGATGAGCTCCACATGCAATGCAGAGATGTTTGTCAACAACTTGCATTATCTGACTCAACTGTGCCTCTAATTCTGTCACGCGTTGTGCTAAGCTGGTCTGCACCTGTCCAGGCGATGAATCTATGGAAAAAGAATTTTTAGATTATAGAACGAATGTCTTTCTGATCAAACCAATTCTGGACTTCTCTTTATGACCAGAAATGGGAAACCAAAATGACGTCCGACCTTAAACTTTCAAGCACTTCAGAGAGACCCTAACAGACTATTCATAGGTCGCTTGGATCTCTGAAAGAAAATAAAGGCCAAATGATTAATCGCAGACTTTAACCAGAGAGCAATATAAAAACATTACGCCTCAAATAGGTCATTTTTGTATAATATTATATTTTTATATAATATTAAAAACTAATATAATATTATATCTAAACTATCTTAGCGGATGAGACAAGTTTACATTACTCAAAGCAATAGTGAAAGGTCATGTACTCAGTTCAACTTTACTATTGATGAGTTTGCAGAAAACTTTTTTCAAACTTTTGGAAAAATAATTTATTCGGAGAATTAAAACCTATTTTGATAAAGGAAACTACTTGAGGTCCACATATCTGAAACTTAGTAACAACTTTAACCATTTTCCTTGCTGATTCTCTTGGTTCACAGGCAACTCCAATTGCTAACAGTCTGCACTTAAAATCAGATTTAAGACAATAAAGAGAGCTTCCTTGAAGAAATAGTTGGATAAAAATTTCTTGGAAAGAACTTTTGAAGTACTTAAAAGCAATTGATATGCATTTTGTCAGTGAAAGCTTTTCAGACTTTGATCCTTAATTTGATTGAAAAATTTCATGCGCTACAAAAATATTAAGCGTAGAAGTTTGAAGCCCGATTTCACTATTGTGAATCCACAAATTTTCATTCCAATTTTACATGAATTTGAGGAAATTCAAAATGACTTTTTTAAAAAAAAATTATTTTAAAAGAGAATTTTATGCAAGGTTAATAC